>NC_067487.1:17581112-17646741 GCF_947179515.1 Apodemus sylvaticus
ACACACACACAAGACAGAGAGAGACAGAGAGACAGACAGAGAGAGAGAGAGAGAGAGAGAGAGAGAGATCCTGCACGTGCCAAAAAAGAAAATCTTGTGAATGATTTCAGGGGGGAAATTTGAACCTCCAGATAGATGCCTATGGACTCCAGGTTAGGAAGTTGGGTATCAGAGGAAACTCCATAGGGTAATCAATATGAAGATGTGAGGTAAAGGATGGATTGACTCAAGCCCCAGCGCTTTTCTAAAAACCAAACTATTGGGAATCACAGCGAGGCCTGTTCATTTTCAAATGGACCCTTGCTTCCTGGTCCACGCTTGGAGATAAGACCTTGAGGTGAAAATCCTGCAATACTTGCTGCCTGGCAGGAGGCTTGATGACCCCTGGGCTAATGAATGGGGTGTGGCCAGCAGAGGCCTGGCCCGTGTGCCGGTCCAGAGGACTTGAGGCATTCTATTCTGCTCTGCTGCTGGCCTCTTTAAATAGAGAAACAAAACACCATGTACATTTAAAACAGCCTTTCCATGTTCCAAACAAATAAATCGGGCATAAACTAACAGAACCTGGCAAAGCCTGATGAACTTGGACATTTTAAAATTCAAACGCTAGAGAGTTATAACTAGCTGAACCTATGAAATGCTTGCTTCAAGGTGGGAACCGGAAGTCTGACTTCCAGGACACAGCTTCTGCCCATTCTTTCCAGCTGAGAGGGAGCTGCGACCCGGAGAAAGAGCACCTTGTGTGAGACAGATGTGCACATGTGTGGATACCTTTGCAGCTTCTTGGTGTCGCATTTTCCTCTTTCATAGCTTAGAAGAGATGCTCGTTTTTCTCAGTGCTGTGGTGAAGTCATTGATGTCCCTTGAATCTGGTAGATGGTTCTAGTAAAAGGTCAATTACTAATACCGTTGGTGTCCGGATGAAGACACAGGGGGCTGGGGTCTATCATAGAGCCTGCCTGCCCACAGGAAGCCCTGATGCCCTTGGGATTTCTTTGGTTTGTTTTTGTAACCCAGACTATCCTTAAACTCGTTCTTCCTGCCTCTTGATTCTTGGGTATTGGAATCACAGTTATGCAGAGCCTGCCTAACACTAGGATGTCTAGGGAACCCCGGCCTACTGTGCCCAGACCCCGATATATAGTCGATTCAGTCTGAATCCTTAGTGACTGGGTGATTGCGTGATGAGACATGGGGATCCCAGTTGAACTGTAGAAGCTGTAGAACTGGGAATGTGGCTTGGCAGAAGAACCTTAGCCAAGCATGCGCACGCAGCCCTGGTTTATCTTAGCAGACAGATAGAGCGAGAGAGTAAGCAGAGTAAGCATGGACAAGAAAGGGGGGGGGGACAGAGGGAGGGAGGGAGGGAGGGGAGGGAAGGGGGGAGAGAGGAACGGTGAAAATATCTGTTGGCACACCCTGGGAAGGTCCCGCTTTCCTGCCTTTAGAGCTGTAATGCATGAAATCCGAGCCTGGTCAGAGGCAGTTCTGAGGCAGATCTTGCTAAGGTGAGAAACGAGCTTTAGGAAAGACAGCTCACTGCTAAGTCATAATTAAAGGGGGGGGGAGGAGTCATTGAGGAGGTGAGGTGGGAACGACCCAGAAGGAAATTCTCCATTTTCATTTACCTGACACTCTGCCCTCCACATCCTCTCTCCCCCTCGTGTTGGTCGTAATTCATTTCATTCCCATCAGAAATATTTAAAGAACCCTTTGTAGCAGCCTGGCAGTTGTAGCCGGGAACACAATATGTCCCTCAACTCCATCACAGGGCCCCTTTGTTTTCTGTCTGTTCGTAATCTCTCCACATGGATGTTGAAACAGTTTATAGGATGTGCTTGCATTTCCTCTCCCCTCAACCCCAGACCTTTACGTTTCTCAAGTACTTAAGCATTTTAACTCCATTTAGCTTTTAAATGGGTAAAATACTGGAAGAACAGATGTTAAGTCGGGAAGAAAGATAATGTGTAAGGAAGAGGAGAACTGATCTACTTTTTAAGATTCCCTCCCTACCCTGTACACACACAGTGCCGATCGTGGAGGGAAGCCTCAACTTTTAATTTACAAGGGAATCCAGAACAGCCAGAATCTCTGTGGCTGGAAGGACCTTGAGTTGGGAACTTGGCGTGATATCAGGGATACAAAGAAATAAAGAGCCTGTGGAACCCCATGGGCCAAGGTCTGTAAGTCTAAAGTCTCTGAGAAGTTCTTTCATCCTCAGTGGACTTCTTAGGTGAAGCTTCTAGATTCTTTGACAGTGGGACAGCAAGGTTTGCTACTGAGGAAGAGAGTGGTCTCTTCCACCACCTGACACAGTTTTGGAGGAATGGAAGAGAAAGCTAACATGTTGCCTTTCTGAAGCAAGCTTAGCATCTTTATACCTTCAAAAAAAAAATGGAGAGCTTTAATGCTTTCACTTCTATAAAAGCCCGTTGATGTGTTTTAAAGAAGGAGACCTTACTTGAGCCTCTCCTGTCATTTATTGAGTGTGCCTGTGTATGTGAGCCACACTCACGTGTGGAGGTCACGTGACAGTGGGCAGGAGCTAGTGCTCCTCTTCCACAAGTGAGTCCTAGATGATAGCAATCTGAAGTCTATCAGGCCAAGACGCTACCTGCTGAGCCATCTCAAGAGACCCACTTACACAAGTTAAAAAGGAGAACGGCCCTGCACTGGCTTCCTCTGGGGCAAATGGAATTCCTTTTAAAGTAGTCTCAGTAGTTTTGAATGAACAATTTCGCCTTTAAAAAATAAAGCCATGTCTTTAACTTGTTTACTTTTAAAATTGTGTGTGTGTGTGTGTCTGTGTGTGCATGCAAGCGCAAATGAGTATAGAGCCCAACCCTCTTCAGGAGCAGTATGTGCTCTTCACTGCTGAGCCACTCCCCAGCCCTGGTGACAGCTCTCTAGAAAGTACAAGTTAAAGTGCAGGAGGACCTTGTCACGTGACCAAGCAGAAGGTTCTCAGTGCCCAGACAGTCCAGGACAGGAAAACTTGCCTGTTCTGTTCGGAACTTCTCTTGTTGTTTCCTGTCTATAACCCACCCTCATGTCAAGGCCCAGAAGACGGACAGGGATGTGACCAGAGGGAACGGTGTCCTATAGGACCTCTTTGTCCCTCTCCCCAGTGTGGCGGTGGTGACTAACTCTTCTTTTTCTGCTTTTCACTAGTAGAGAGAATCCACGTGAGTGGAGCACCAGCTGCAGAGCACTCTCCCCTGGACAGTGCTTGTCTTTCTCCTGTCACTTGAAAGGCCTCTCAGCTGGACAGTGGTGGCTCACAACTTTGATCCCTGCAGAAGCATAGATTGGTGGATCTCTTAGGTCCAGCCTGATCTACAGAGAAAGTTCCAGGACAGCCAGGGCTACACAGACAGAGCCTGGTTTTGAAAACAAAGCAAAACAAAAACAAAAACAGGAAACAAAAAATCAACGAGAAAGAGAGAGAAGGCTTTAGGAAACATAAATTGTAGACTCTCCCTCCAGTGTGATAGGGCATGCTTTCTGTGGAAGCTTTTTTTAAAAAAAATGGGAGCCAACATTTGAAAGCCTATGGAACTGACATAATTTCAGACCATTTAAAAAGCAACGATCATTTACCAATCCTATATCCGACAGAGGGCTAATATCCAATATATACAAAGAACTCAAGAAGTTAGACCTTGACCCTATTAAAATGAACCTATGACCCTATTAAAAATGGGGTACAGAGTTAAACAAAGAGCTCTCAACTGAGGAATACTGGATGGCTGAGAAACACCCAAAGAAATGTTCAACATCCTTAGTCATCAGGGATATATATGCAAATCAAAACAACCCTGAGATTCCACCACATACCAGTTAGCATGACCAAGACCAAAAACTCAGGGGACAGCAAACGATGGAGAGGATGTGGAGAAAGAGGAATACTCCTCCATTACTGGTGGGATTGCAAGCTGATAAAACCACAATCGGTTAGGCAGGTCCTCAGAATATTGAACATAGCACTACCTGAGGACCCTGCTATACCACTCCTGGGCATATACCCAGAAGATGCTCCAACATGTAATAAGGATACATGCTCCACTATGTTCATAGCAACCTTATTTATAATAGCCCGAAGCTGGAAAGAACCCAGATGTCCCTAGGCAGAGGAATGGATACAGACAATGTGGTACATTTATACAATGGAGTACTACTCAGTTATTAAAAACAATGAATTCATGAAATTCTTAGGCATATGGGTGGAGCTAGAAAATATCATCCTGAGTGAGGTAACCCCATCATAAAAAAATACACATGGTATGCACTCGCTGTTAAGTGGATATTAGCCCAAAAGCTCAGAATACCCAAGATACAACACACAGACCATATGAAGCGCAAGAAGAAGGAAGACCAAAGTGTGGATACTTTGATTCTTATTGGAAAATGGATCAAAATACCCATGGCTCACAGCCAACCAATAGAATGAACATAGCGTCCCCAATGGAGGAGCTAGAGAAAGGACCCAAGGAGCTGAAGAGATTTGCAGCCCTGCAGGAGGAACAATAATATGTACCAACCAGTACCCCCAGAGCTCCCAGGGACTAACCCACCAACCAAAGAGTACACATGGAGGGACCCATGGCTCCAGCTACACATGTAGCAGAGGATGGCCATTTCAAACATCAATGAGAGGAGAGGCCATTAGTCTTGGGAAGGCTAATGGCCTTTTTTGGAGGGATAACTCAGAAAGTGGATATCATTTAAAATGTAAATAAAGCAAATATCTAAAAAAAAAATAAAAAAAGTAATGATCAATTCCACATTCGACCTAGAAGAAAAGCATTTGGGAAGTTGGAGTCTATGACCCAAGTGTAGAGAGAATTTCTTGTGCATTGTATGGATGCATCACCTGTCAATTAAAAAAATCTGTAGCCTGTAGGAAAGGGCACAGACTAGAAGGCGGGGCATTTTGGTAGGCAGAAAGGATTATGGGATAGAGTGAGGCACCATGAGAGTCTCCAGCTAAGCAGTGTAAAGGGCGGACCACGATACCTGATCCGAGGTAACCAGCCTCATGGCAGAATGGAGATGAATATAAATGAGTTATTATAAATTAATAGCTAGTTAGGGAATGAGCCACACTATGGCCTAGGCATTTGTAAATATATTTTGAGTCTGAGTTGTTATTTCAGGAGCTTGGAGCCAGGAGGAAAATATCTCGTTACACTTAAGTGTTTTAGGTACAACGGGAGAGTAAATGCTTAAAGCAAACGGACAAGAAGACTAGAAGATAAGCCATAGCCATGCTTTTGTCTTTAATGTTGTTTTGCTCAGAAAAATCATTTTGTATTACTGTTTCAAAAAAAGGACCTTCTATTATTTATTTATTTATTTATTTATTTATTTATTTATTTATTTATTTATTTATTTATTTATAAACAGCATTTGTTTCTTCAAGAAACAAACAAGAAAAAGACATGGGGACATATGGTCTGTCTTTCCAGTCACTCCTGTTTCCTCTTTCCTCAGGCTCCACCCTCACTGTTCCCTACAGGGTCTCCCTTCACAGGCAGATGCAGGGACGGCTCTCAGAGTCCCACACAACCACAAGGACTCTAGCAGCTTGGAAGGAACACAAAGCCTCCTGGAATCGACTTTTCCTGACAGTTTCTGGACAGACGGGCGGTGTGGTCTTGTGTTAAGTCCCATGACTGAATCAATGTGTGGCAGGGAGACCCTGGAATGACAGGTATTGGTGACATCACACTGCCTTCCACTCATGGGACTGCCCTGGATGAGGAAGACATAGGAGACAATGGATTTTGTTATAGGGAGATACCCAAAGAAGAAGGAAATCGATTCGCCTCCTTGATAGCAGAGCACACTGCTGCTTGAAATAAATATTATGTTTCCCATTATAGGGTGTTATAATACATCTTCTGAAGGTTGGAAGTATCTATACGGGGCACCTGTGTATTGCTGGCCTCTCGGTGTTCATGATTTTCCCTCTCACTTGTGTCATTTCTTAGCTGTCCCTTTGCTTGCCTTCTGTCTGACAGCAGTTCTTCTGTCCGGTAGCATTGGTTACACACAGAATGCTCTTTCGATGACCATCAATTTGTTCTGGTTTATGAATGAACTCTTCCAGCAGAGCTGGTAGCTCCTGTTTAGCATATAGCTGTCCCATCTGCCTTTTTTTATTTTAGGGACTTTTTCTCATGTGCTTGCTCATTTCCTGCAGCTGGGCATGACCTGTCACTTACTTCAATAAGCCAGTCCCCACCCCCTTGCCCCCCTCAGCGCTGGAGGACAGGATGAAGGGAAGTGACTCCTCTGTCCCAACTGAACCCCGGGGCTCCTTCTAACAGAATTATATTAAGATCCTAAGAAAATCCCATCTCTCTTCCAGTTTCCCACCCCCCCTTTCCACTCTTTTGTTTTCAGTCACAGAAGCAGACCCAGAGGCGGTAGATGAGAATTTCCCTTCTCCCCTCAAATCCTCCAGAAAACAGTGCCCACTTCTCTCCTCTCCAATCAGCCCTACTCTGAAAGCCTTGGTGGACCCTCAAAGCCAGGTTCTCTGGGAAACAGAAACAGAAAGCAAAGGGAGCAAAGAGATTGACAGAAATAGACTTGTTGGGAGACAGAAAAAACAAACAAACAAACAAACCAAAAACAAACCAAAGAGGAGAACTACGAACCTGAAGGAAAAAGAAATGAAGAAAAGAGAGAAGAAACGTAAAAATGTCAGCTGACTTACATCCTAGCACTTGAGGCCAGCTCAGCCTTTCTTTATACGGAGTTCTGAGCCAGCCAGGGATAATTAGTGACACCCTGTCTTCATATAAATAAATAAAAGGGAACAAAAGAAAGATTGGTTCAGAAAGCCCTGTGTACAGGTGTTTTTCCAGTGTCCTGGAGGCCATATAGATTAATTTTACTCCCCATTCCCCAAGAAGTTAGAATTAAAGAGGAAAATCAAATGAACGGATGTAAGTAGCCTGTAAGACACCTGTAATCGGCTCTGCTTCGTGACATACACACTCGATGCAACTCCAACACTTCTCAAGTACAGCGTGTCCAACCAGAGCACCAACTTACAAATGTAAAGTCCTTATAACTCAGCCTTGGCTTCCTTACGAATCCCTTTCAGGCCCATAGCTTAGGCTGTGTGCTCTAAGGAGATCCCAAGGATGTGCCCAGGGTTTGAGAGACAATGACAGCCTCTCTCCCTTTCCCTCTTACCAGAAAACAAGATCTGAATCACAAGAAAGCTAGGAGAAGGACACATAGAGATTCTCCAACTTTACTGATCTGTTCAAGTCCTGTTCTCCAATAAACAGATAGCCGTAACAATTGATTTCTCTGTGAACGGGACAGTCATGACATCTTGCTGAGCAAGGCACTAAACAGGCAGAGTTCCTTTTCCAGTGACCTTTCCCCTCCTCTTAATGGGCAGTTCTCCCTGAACTACAAGGCCTTGTTGTTGGCTCAGGTCACTGTTCACAGCCTGCAGCCACACACACATAGTGGTTAAGGCAGGAAAGCGAGAGGACTGGTATTCCATAAAAGGCCTCTCAGTGTGCATTGTGTGGCAGACAAATGGCACACAGGGTCCTTGAAGTCCCGGAGAGAGCCGAAGGGAGGAAGTTTGCCTGTGGCGAGCTTGTGATATTTTTGGCAGCGGTTTCTCACTACCTGTACCGCGTGTTTGTGTCTGCGATGCTGTTTACTGTGACTTGCAAAAGAATAGCTACTAAATCGGGATATGATGGGCTTTGCAGCTGGAGTGAGAACCGGCTCTCAGAGCAATGACGATGGGGACCCGAGATGTTGTGTTCTCTTTGTGGTCACATTATCTTAGGACACGAAGGGAAAAACCATTTCCCTAAGAGTGAGGCAGCTTAGCTGTGTCCATTCTGAGGGTGGAACATGGGAATACTTGAAGTGGGCTCCCAGCCTCCCTTGATACCTTGGAGGACTAGAAATTGTGTCTGCCTCCCCCAATCAGTTCCTATTAGAGTTGTAAGTTGTTGGTGACTCTCTTCTCCACTAGATTCAGCTTAAATTCAGCAAATATTTGAAGGTTCCACAACATACGTGTGCTATTAAACTGTTGGGCATTTTGGTTGGTTTTTCAAGATCAGTTGCTTTTTGAGTTGTTGCCAGAAGAGTCTGAAGACACCATTAAACTCTTCTGCTGAACCACAAGGGTTGGTCCCAGCCTAACTGATCCCTTCGACCTTGTTAAGAGCCTTGGGCCGTACACTGTGACATAGTTTCTCCCTGCCTGGAAGCAGATGATGAATGCTTTTCTCAGAAGGATGTGTGCAGCCTTCTGAAGGGAGATGTCAGGGCTAACTCCTACTCTTTAGAAAGGACTAGTGTAGAATAGTAAGTAGAAACAGTTCCTGCAACTTTTTGCTAATTAGCATACCAGGAGTATTCGTGGGACATAATTTTCCCCCTTTGCCAGGGTGGGGTGGGGTTTTGGGACTGTTAAATGCCCACTGTCCAGCCTCTGACTTTTGCCAAGGCAAAACTTCTTTCCTCATATTCTGCACTTATTTCAAAAGAGCTGGGCCATTGAACATGACACACACCTTTAATCCCAGCACTCAGAGGGCAGAGGCAGGCAGATCCTTGTGAGTTTAAGACCAGTCAAGTCGACATAAAATTTTTTTTAGCTCTATCTCTAAAAAAAAAGCATAGCACAATACCCATAAAACAGTGTTGCATATGTGAACTGTCTTTGAGGCCTTCTCCTGCATATCCCATATAGATCTACATTATGTTTAATGTATCCTATTTTTTTTTTTAATAAAATGGAACGGTTGTTTAAACATCTATGTTCTGTCGCCTCAGTGAGACCTGGGGATGTGAAGGGTTTTCTAAAGCAAGCTACCAACGATGACAAAGGTTGCTTTATCTAACGGGGCATTTATATAACTGCAGAGTCACATGTCTCCTTCTCCCAGGTCATCAGACTTTAGTCTTTGTACTGGACACTTGAGGAAAACCATTTTGAAGAGGAAAGATTTATGTCTGCTTGTGGTTTCAGTTCATGCTCATCCGGCTCTGAGTCCTGGAATTAGGGAGAGAGAGGGACTCACACACACACACACACACACACACACACACACAGACGTGTTGTAGACATGCGCTGTAGACAGACATGCGCTGTAGACAGGTATATCTTTACAAGTATCACCCAAGTGGCCTAGTTTCTCCAAAAGACTGTACTCTGATGTCTATCATCTTTAAGTAACCTCATCAACACTATGGGGTAATAAAATATCAAGAAACTAATACATTGACTGTGTCAGATTAATCCATTCTTTGGGAATCAGTTCTCAGTGAATTCATCTACCAGCTGATTACCAGACCCTCAAGTATTTTTTTTTTTTAAAGACAGGGGTGTCTTTACAGGTCTGGTTGGCCTGCAAATCACTGTTGTAGACCAGGCTGGCCTTTTTTTTAATTTTTATTTTTACTTATTTTTTTATTTTTTGGTTTTTTTAGAGACAGGGCTTCTCTGTGTAACCCTGACTGTCCTGGAACTCACTCTGTAGATCAGGCTGGCCTTGAACACAGAAATCCGCCTGCTTCTGCCTCCCAAGTGCTGGGCAGGCTGGCCTTAAATTCACAAAAAAAAAAAAAAATCGCCTACCACGACCTCCCCAGTGCTAGGATTAAAGGCATGAGCTACTTCACCCAGCATCATTTATCTTTTGAGCAAACAGTTCATTTCCAAGTCAATTTACTTGGTAAATTTGGGTCAAAATTATTAAGCTTTATTATAGATGAGATGTTTTGAATTTAAGTAGGTTTTACTATCTAAGTTCTGTTTCCCCTTATTTATATGAGAAAGAACTGGCATTTCTTGTGAGATCTGATGGTCTAAGTCTCAATGTTAAACTCTTCTAGCTCTTTCTCATCCACTGGGGCCCCCACACTGCGTCTGGCTTCACAGGGGCCTGCCAGCTGCACTTCACATCCTGCCTACGTAGCCTTCAAAATACAACAGAGTTCTGCCTTGCCCTTCCCTCAAATGCTGCCAAGTTGCTTTCCTGGTTGCTCATTTCGAGTTACTGAATATTTGCTTGTGGCTTTTCTCTCAGAATCACAAATTTTTTCCTATTTTCCAATATGCCTGTGCAGAGGCAACCAGAGAAGGGAGAATGCTCTTTGTTTAGAAATTTCACCTGTGAAAGACAAAATATTTCATGTCTTCTCTTATATGCAGGATGCATTAGATATATTAACTCTGTTCATACATGTGTACGCGACGGGAATGTAGGTGGGAGCTATTGGAGCTGGAGGACAGACAATGGAAGAGAGAAGAGGCTGGAAGGAGGGAAGAGGAGCAAGGTACGAGGAAGACATGAAAATCATCCCTTTGTACGCGGCACAAACTTTAAACAGAACTGGAAATAGCATGTATTAGTGAATAACATCCTTTTTATGTGGAATCAATTGACTACCTCAAAAGGAGGACTAAGAAAGAAAAGAAATGGTGCTTGGATAGGTTATAAGATGCTTACAGTTATATCAGCCAGAAAGGTTGCTGTTTGAACCTTACCAGAAAAGCTAGGCAATAATAATCTTTTTGAAATAACTATTGGGACAGAGTTCTGCAGAAAGTGATGAGCAGCTTGGCGTTTGTAGAGCGCTCAGCTGCAAGTAAAACACATGTGCAGAACATGATAGAAGGCCTTTATTTAAAGTGTGGTTGAAGGTTACTGAGTCATTGGATAGTTGAAGTATTTGTGGCTTGAGTAACGGGCTCGCCAAGAATCCCGGAGTCAGTCAGACTCCTTTTGCCTTGGAAGAACAAAGGAGAAAGAGCAGACCAACTAAGTTCTATGCCGTTCTGTGTAGCAGATCGCGATCAGCAGTGACTTTGACCAACTTCAAATTCCTCAAGCCAGGAAGGAATGCTGTGTCTCCTTAACCTAACTGACTGATATTCTAAACAAGGAGGAGTTCCCATATGGGTCACAAAGCATTACAGAGAGAGCTAAATTGGGATTCTGGTTTTGTTGCCAGTCTGTGATGGATGTCTCATGGATGGGGTCATTGCCACATCTGATGTCATCCTGAGAGGACATTCTTTAGTCAGTCGGCAAAATCTGTAGACTCAAGAGTGAAGCAACATGCATGATTCCGTTACACATCTAAAGGTCATTTTAAACAACTCTGATAAGTTATTATTTATCTACCCAAGGTGGAATTCTTTTCTCTGCATGTTTTCTCAATAGATATTATTTGAAAACACATGAAGAGCTTATAACAGTGCCTGGTGTGTAGGAGGCAAGCTATAAAGCTATCTATTGTAACTACTAATCGTCGCCTCTTTTTAAGCAGACATACCCCAAAGGGTGAGGCTATGTATAAGGATCCACTGTGACAGGATGGAGGGGAACCTTAGGTCTAAGGGGGCGAACAGTCAGCATTCCTGGAAGAAACAATCCTAGAAAATACCAGCTCTGTTATTTAAAATAAAAATGTATTATAAAAACAAACAATCAAACAAACTCCGTTAGTGCTGGAGAGGATTGAGTGCTCACGCAGTGGGCACAGAGCCCTGGTCTTCTTCTCCAGAACCACATAATGGGGATTGACGGACATGCCTGTAATTTTAGCACTTCACAGATAGAAGGGCATCCTTGGCTACATAGCAAGTTTGAAGCTATCCTGAGTCACACAAGACCTTGACTTCAAATATCAATAATTAAAAGTAAATCAATCAGTCAATCTGTGTTTTGGTCTGGGTCACCAAAAGATGGAAATTCCTCTTGAAATAACCAAAATGCTATTATTAATCTCAAACAACAGTGGTTGTTTAATATTCATCAAATACAAATTCAGTGTTTAGTGGGCTCACGTGGGTCCCATCATGGTTTGCTTAGAGCTGGATAAATATGACGCCATGTCTCAAGATGGGTTGATATGACTCTTCACTGGCCCTTAATCTCTGAAACTTTCTTCTTCATCTTAACAACAACAACAACAACAATACAAACAAACTTACATTTTATTTTCTTGGGTGACACGGCTGCTTTCCTTTACGGAGATTTCCATACATGAGTTTTCTTGGTTTGTTTTCATGGTGTCATATACCATGGTGTCATTGTATTTTACATCTACTTTAATCTAATTAAAAAAGTAAATCTAAGTAAAAGCTTAAATCTAAGTAGATTTGCAAAGGGGAAGGGCTATAGCTACTGATAGAGTGCTTGCCTAACACAGGGTGGATTCTGGGTTCAATCCTCAGTGCCATCAGAAAACAACATCTATTAGAGCCTAGTTCATGACTCGATGGTGTGGTGCAGCTCCATCAGGAGGTAAAGGTCGTCGGGAATATCTGTTTGCTGTTCCTGGTAAAATTCAATACTTGGAGCCATTTTTTTACAGTTTTTATTTATTTATTTATTTATTTATTTATTTATTCTTTTTTCGTTTTTTATTCGATATATTCTTTATTTACATTTCAAATGATATCCCCTTTCCAGGAGTCCCCCCTCTCTGAAAGTCCCATAAGCCTTCTTCCCTCCCAATCAACCCCTTTCTACTTCCCTGTCCTGGTATTCCCCTACACTGCTGCACTGAGCCTTTCCAGGACCAGGAGCCTCTCCTTTCTTCTTCTTGGGCATCATTTGATGTGTGAATTGTTTCTTGGGTATTCCGAGCTTCTGGCTAATATCCACTTATCAGTGAGTGCATACCATGTGTGTTCTAAAGATTTATTTATTTATTATATGTAAGTACACTGTAGCTGTCTTCAGACACCTACAGAAGAGGGTTTCAGATCTCATTACGGATGGTTGTGAGCCACTATGTGGTTGCTAGGATTTGAACTCAGGACCTTTGGAAGAGCAGTCAGTGCTCTTAACTGCTGAACCATCTCTCCAGCCCAACAGTGTAATTTTTATACTTCCTGAATGATTTTGTAGTCTACATAAGCTATGAGATAAAGTTGTAAAAAATATGTAATGCTTCACAAATTTGTGTGTCATCCTTGCACAGGGGCCATGCTAATCTTCTCTGTATTGTTCCAATTTTAGTGGAACTAATGTGTTGACAAAGCAAGCACTACTTTACAGTTGTTATATAGGGGCCACATTGCAGCCCCTTCTCCTTCTCCTCCTCTTCATCCTCCTCCTCCTCTTCCTCCTCTTCCTCTTCTTCTGGCTTTATGAGACAAAGTCTCCAGTAACTCAGGCTGCCCTTGAACTCACTATGTAGCTGAGGATGATCTTCAACTTGCATCTTCCTATCTGGACTTCTCAAGTGCTAGGATAGCAAATGTGTACCGCTGCATCTGGCTGTCTTTCTCTCTTTCAAGAAATTTTATAAAGAGAAACTTTTCTTCATTTGCTACTTGCTTTCTCAACTTCCATCTTGGTTAGGGTTACTATTGCTCTGAAAAGAGAGGATGACTCGGGCAACTTATAAAAGGAAGCATTACTGGGGAGTGGCTTACAGTTTCAGAGAATTAGTCCATGCCCATCATGGGCGGGGGTGGGGTGGGGCGGGGGAGTGTGGCAGCAGGCAAGTCGACATGGTGCTGAGGCAGTAGCTGAGAGATTACATCACAGGATTTTGAAACTCATAGTCCATTCCCAGTGACACACCTCCAACATAACTCCTAGTCCTTCCTAAAAAGCTCACCAACAAGGAACCAAACACTCAAATATGTGAGCCTACAGGGGCCAATTCTTATTTCAACTACCACAGTGGTATAGTCAGTACCTCTAGGAAAGGCACAATCAGACCCAGACTGAGAAGCTATGGGGCCTCACGTTAGTGAAGGACTTACACACTTTAAGGCCAAAATTGTATTCTATTGCAATTTTTCTAGAAGGGGGTGATGTGTATTTATACATAACACCTGTCATAAAAAGAAGAGATTTCTGCTTATAGCACAGCTATAAAACCAGGTTTCTAGTCCCCCAAGATTTTAGTGCAAAACAAAATACTTTTCTTTTAACAGCAATTACACAAGATAATCTCGCTAAACTGAAATCCTAGACTACATCTGATACCATTTTCGTTTTCAGTGACCTACTTACTTCAAGACGTGAATTACAGTTAATGTTTACTGACTTTAGCAAGGTATTAAAAGCAACAGAACAGAACAGAAGCAAGAATCAAATACACAAACCCAGCAAAGCTCCCAGACCCCTTCCCATTTTTATCCACGAATATTGAGTACATCTAACAATAATTAAAATGATTTCAAAGTTAAACCACTATTAAGAGAGCTTTGTACCTCAGGACCATCGTATGCATAGAGATTGTTCTTCCTGAAAAGTCAAAGGAAAAAAATTACATTTCTATCAATGTATAAAGGATGAAAAACTAACACACACACACACACACACACACACACACACACACACACTGTATTGCCTTTTAGAAAAATTTTTAGAAATCCCCTTGAAATTCGTTCCTAAGCACAACCAGCTGTTTGCATCTGGTTTGAATGTTAAGAGCTTCAGAACTAACAGTAGATGAGCTTGAGCTTCTGGGCGGGTTCTCCTTTGGCCTCAGGTCCCCCCATTCCCACCAACAGGGCACTGGTTACCCCAGATCCTGACCAGCCTTCCTCTTGCCCTCTTCCTCTACATCACTTAAATCCATTGTCTATCAGTACATTAGGTCCATTCACTGATTCCCCTTTTAATGCTTCCACAATTTCTTAATATCTACAAAGAGTGAATTGATTCCCACCCCGGGAATATGCCAGCAGGAAGCAGCGGGCGTGCGGATTGGACCAGTCCCAGTTGGAAGGAGTCAACAAGGGGAATATTGTGGTCTTTTCCATTCTTAATTTTATTTCTTTTAGCACATTTTTTCCTTTCTTATATGGACTAGTCTGACCTCAGCACAAGATAACTACTATATATTACTTTTAACAGCGGACTCAAATGCCCCCTGGGTTACACTGGTGAGTCTCTGTGACTGTGTAACACAATCTCTTTCGTGGAGTTGTCCTAGACCCTTGTTACTCTTACTCTAAGAGGCATAGTTTGCTGGAGTGATTATGATGGCCATTTATTTTTAAACCAGCTGAAAACAGAAGCGTTACAGAGCTCAGAAATAATTGGACAACATTCTGTTTAAATAGAAAATGTTCTGTTTAAATGACAGAGTACCATTCTCATACTGGTCTATAATGAAGATATTTTGCCCCAATTTCACCTCAGTAGAGACACATTCATTAATTGAGGCTTTCCAAGTAGGCTTTTAAGAATTACACACAGACACAGGCACACACACACACACGCACATGCATACACCCTCATGTTATGGAAACGCCCTGACTATAATACTCTCCTTTTGCACCTGTAGTTCAAGTGGGTCCAAAGCGTCATTAAATAATGTACACATTGGTGACTCAGACAGCAGCTGTGTTCAATTTCACAAGCCCAGAGGGCAAAGCCTACTCTCTTTGCTCGCATTTTCTTCAAATGTTGACCCTAGAGTGTGTTTTCACTCAGGACTGTTGTGTTGTCTTAAAGCAGACAGATATTTATAGGAAATCGTCCATAAGCCTCTAAGAACCTCCCAGTGTTCGTTTCTTAGCAGACAGAAATGGGCTTGCATACATACTCTCGTTCCGGGTAAACACACCATGAGAACCCAGGTGGGCGTGTAAAGCGAAAGGTTCTATTCTTTCCAAAGGGCGGGGCTTCTAGGCACACCTGTCATGGTGAGTTTTGAAACCGAACACTAATTATGAGTGGAATAACATGATGTCTTAGTCTGTTAGAGGTCCTTTGGCAAAACAATATAAACTAAAAGCCTTATTGATCAAGGCTTTACTTCTTTTAGTTCTGCAAGTTGGATCTTTAAAATCAAGGTATTGGCAGCTTAGGTATCTAGTGAAGACCCCCTTCTCTTCATAGATAGGGTCTTGTAATGGTGTCTTTGCACAGAGGAAAGATTAAGGTCTAGAGTCCTTTATAAGTGATAATTCCATTTGTGAGGATTCTTCTCTCATGATTTCCAATCTCCAAAGACCCAGACTGTAACCTCTTGGGGGTTAATATTTCAGCACGTCCATTTTGGGAGACACAAGTCTTTGGACCAGAGTGCTTGGCAAATGAATTCATGAACATGATTTTTGAGAGCAAGAGGGGATATATTTCTTTCTACTGTTATTCTATAGTATAACAGTGTCTATAGCATCACTATGACACATCCCACAGGATCAGGCTTGAAAGCTACTGCTGGTGACACTGCACAAGTACCAAGAGGGGTGAAAGGTCGTAGTTCACACATTGAGGCAATTGCAGTGAGTTTCAGCCATCAAGGAGAGGAGGCTGGTCTGGGCGAGTTTCCCCGAGTGACCCAGAGCTTTGGACTGTCCTTGGCTTCAAAGGATGTAGTACTAGAGATATCTTATCACTTGTCCAGAGAGAGGACAGAAAAGGCAAGTGGCCTTGTGGGATGGAAAAGCTGTTAGCAGTCAAACATCAAAATGAGGTCAGAATCTATTGCACCTTGCTTTTAACTGAAGACCTGAGACACTCTGGAGGAGAGTAAGTAAATATTTTTAGATTACTGCTCAATGCTGCTTGAAGAGGGAGGGTTTTCTAACTGTTTGCACTTCTGGGCATGAGCATTAATAAAGCTATCCAGTCATTTTCTGGGCTCAAATGGTCCTTCCACTCTAGCTTCCCAAGTAGTGGGGGAAAATGTTATTGTGCCTAAGTAGATTTATAGTTTTATACACAGTATTAACTAAGTATTACTTAAGGGGTTCCCTTTATTTTTACCCACTTCTCTTTACTAATTTCATCTTATGTTAGTATGGCAGTAATTAGTATGCATCAAAATTAATTAACCAATATTGCTACTATATGAACTAAAATGCAGTTGTTATTCACATCTCTGTAGCTTGCATCTGGTCCTTTTCTGTCTTGGGAGAGCATCCCTGGTATTACATGCCGTCTAGACAGCATGACTTATTGAGCTCCTCTGACTTTCTTTGTGATGCCTCTGACAGTTTCAAGAAGTGCTGTCAACTAGTTGATGGAATGGCCCTCAACTGGGTTTTGCCTGATAATGTTCCCATGCTTAGATCTGAGCTGTGTGGTTGTTGGAGGAAGAACACAGACCTTGAGCACCAAAATCGTCATATATGTCAAGGGGTCACAGCATCAGCATGGCTGCTCTGCAGAAGTTAACCCTGTCATTTGCCCGAGGTGGTGTCATCCAGATTCAGGGGAAGTAGTAGGGTGCCTGAGTGACATGCAGGTTATGGGTGGGAAAGACACAGGGATTTCTGCAACAAAATGCTACAGTTCCCTTCCATAGCTTACTCTTCAGGAGGAAGTCATCATTCGCAACCTTAACTTCTGAAGGAGTAGGTAGGAAGTTATGTGCTATTACTTTGAGGGTGGAATGCATATATAAATTTCTGTGGTGTGCGTGCGTGCGTGCGTGCATGTGTGTGTGTGTGTGTGTGTGTTTGCATTTATTGCTTTTCTGTTGCAATGATGAAATACCACAACCAAAATCAACTTAGAGGAGAAAATATTTTAGCTTACAGTTCTAGAAGGGTTACTATCCACCACGATCCCCCACGGCGGGAGATCACAGCAGAAGGAAGGTACATGAGGTTAGGTTGGCAATCTGGAGCAAATACCATTTTATCTACAAGCAGGAAGCAGGGAGCAAGAACAGAGAGCAGGACCAGGCTATACAATCTCAATGCTTGCCCTCAGTGATGTAGTTCATTCAGCAAGGGTCCACGCATCCCCAAACAGCACTGGAGATGAAGTGCTTAAGTAAATGGTACTATGGGAAACATTTCACATTTCATCTTTGTCTGTTTGTCTATCTGCTTGCCTGCCTGCCTGCCTGTCTGTCTGTCTATCTAGTCCACCTAATCATCTACTGTCTGCATTGGCACACTAAGTTTTATTTTATGCCTTACATTATAATCTAATACTACTTCATTTTCTTTTCAGTTGTTTGAGCTTTGGTCACTAGGAGCTTTTCCCATTGGCTCTTGTGCTTGTTTGTGTTGTGGTGGTTTTGTCCTTAACACTTTCTGTGTCCTGTCTGTCACCAATGCTCTTGCTTCCTCTCATGTCTTCCCTGCATCAGTCTTAAGAACGTCTTCATTTACATTGTTTCTGATGTGGATACAGCATTCAGATAAAGGGATAGAATCCCGGTGGGAGGATTTGAGAAGTAATGGTTGGGATGGTCTTAGGTGTCAGCTTGGCACAATCTACAATCACTGGTTGTCTAGATCAGGTTGGATTTTGTTAAATGGGTTGATTGAGATGAGATGACCCTCCCTGAATGTAGGTATTTCATAGGCTGGGTTCAGAATGAAGCTGAGAACTGTTGTGTATGCACCGTCCTTCTCTTCCCCTGACAACTGTGATTTAGAATTGTGAACTGAGTAACCCTTTTCTCCTCTAAGTTGCTTTTGTAGGGTCTCCTGTCACAGCAATAAGAAATGAAACTAACAATACTCAGCAAATGAGAAAGGGAGAAGGAAGAAGACAAGGATGCTTACAATATCATGTCTTGGTGATGGGCAGATCAAGTGCTCACTCACACTCCTCTTGGGTATCTCGAACAGCAGAGGGATTGTCTTAGTTTAGGTTTCTATTGCTGGTGACAAAACACCATGGCCAAAAAGAAAATTTGGGAGGAAAAGGTTTATTTGGCTCATGCTTCTACACTGCTGTTCATCACCAAAAGACAGAAACTCAAGCAGGGAGGAACCTGGAGGCGGGAGCTGATGCAGAGGCCATGGAGGGGTGCTGCTTACTGGCTTGCATCCTTGACTCCTTCAGCCTGCTTTCTTATAGAACCCAGGAGTACCAGCCCAGAGATGGCACCACCCACCGTGGGTTGGGCCCTCCCCCGTTGATAACTGAGAAAATTCCTTACAGATGGATCTCAAGAAGGCATCTTTTCAGCTGAGGATTCTTCTTTTCTGGTGTCTCTAGCTCGTGTCAAGTTGACACACAAAACAGCCAACGCAGGGATGAAAGCCTCAACAGGAAAAACATGGAGGAAGTCTGGGGAGATGGCTCAACACCTAAGAAGACATAAGTGCTCTTGCAGAGAACCTGGAATTTGTTCTCAGCACCCACATGCAGGTTCACAACCTCTAGTAATAGCAGTTCTAGGGGATCTGGCATCTTCTTCTGCTCTCCACAGTCTCCTGCATGCACATGGTGTCCTCCCCCAATCCTTGAATACATTCAGTGTCCCCTCCTGACACCTGCAAGCATGTGATGTCCTCCCCCATTCCTGCAAGCATGTGATGTCCTCCCCTGATTCCTGCAAGTATGTGATGTCCTCCCCTGATTCCTGCAAGCATGTGATGTCCTCCCCTGATTCCTGCAAGCATGTGATGTCCTCCCCTGATTCCTGCAAGCATGTGATGTCCTCCCCTGATTCCTGCAAGCATGTGATGTCCTCCCCTGATTCCTGCAAGCATGTGATGTCCTCCCCTGATTCCTGCAAGCATGTGATGTCCTCCCCAGACTTCTGTAAGCATGTGATGTCCTCCCCAGACTCCTGCAAGCATGTGATGTCCTCCCCAGACTCCTGCAAGCATGGGGTATAAATAAACTCATGTAGGCACACACACATAAGTAAAAATGTAAATATAAAAATAAAAAATTTGTTAAGGAATTTTGAGACCTATGCATTATAATTGCTACCATCAAGAGTATTTACTAGCAGTACGAGATGACTATGGTAAATAAACAAAAGAAGATTCAGAATAAATTGTGGTTTAGAAATAACTATGGGCTTGATTGCATGTTTCGAAACCCAATAGATGACTCTCTAGGAAAGACAGAGTGGATTTTGTATTAAAAATAAATACTCCTTTAGCGTATTAAAAATAATTTCTTTTTACAATTATTAAATGACATCTCCCCACTAGGAACGTTTGTTTTTAGGATCAGAACTTAAGCTTGTACATTAGTGACAGTAATGTGTCCCGGCTTAAAGTGGAAGTAATCTTTCAGAACGGATAATACCAGCAAACAGCCTCACCAGACAGAATGGCTTAAGCACGGCGTAAGTTCATTTCTCATTCGAGTATGAAAATGTGACATTCCTAACTGATAATAACATGCTTCCAAGAGTGATGCAGAGGTCCAGGATCCAGGTGCCTCCCACATGTAGCATGAGTGGTCCTTATGCTCTGCTATATCGTGATGGCCGACTGAGAGGGTGTGCGATGAACACACACACACACACACACACACACACAGAGTTTCTTACCAAGCTGGTGAGGATGCGGCATAAGACACTCCTTCCCACAGTCTGCGCTAGGCTCCAGTCTCCAAGACACGAGGCCAAGCTAGGAGAGTAGTTCCTGGTTACCACCTGCTTCCCAGCCTGAGAGTTATATAATGAGAGGGAACTCACGGTTAGGCAAACAACTAACCATTTTCCCCAAGGTGGATAATTAAGGTTTGTTGTAAAAAGATTTATTATTTTTATTTTATGGGTATGCCTGTACAATGTATGCACCTGGGACCTGTGGAGGCAACAACAGGCCATCTGATTTCCTGGAACTGCAGTTACAGATGGGTGTGAGCCACCCTGTGGGTGGGTCCTTATTGTCATGTTTGTCTTTGTGACTAGAAATTTCGAGGAATCCTACATAGGTTGCAATATGTTACTAGGAAACCACTTCTCCCTTGGGATTCTTATTTTATTTATTTATTTATTTATTTATTTATTTATTTATTTATTTATTTATTTATTTTGGTTTTTCAAGACAGGGTTTCTCTGTGTAGTCCTGGCTGTCCTGGAACTCACTCTGTAGACCAGGCTGGCCTCGAACTCAGAAATCCGCCTGCCTCTGCCTCCCAAGTGCTGGGATTAAAGGCATGTGCCACCACCGCCCAACTCTCCCTTGGGGTTCAATTTCAGACCGGACTCAAATGAGAACTTGGTGGCAATTTTTTTTAGAGGTTGTGTTTTTTTTGTTTTTGTTGTTGTTTAGCTTTTTGCTTTGCTTTGTTTTGTTTTTTAGAGCAGGGCAAGCAAGCTGTAAAACTTGGCTGTTACCTGCAAGACAAGAGATGGAAGAGGAGAAGTCACGCCATTTGAGCAAAGCAGGCATGGAAGTGGATAAACAGCCAAGTGACGGGAGAGATTTAGAGAAAGGGCGCAGAAGCACAAAGAACCAGAAAGACTACTTAGTCTCTGGCCGGCACCTGAGAGAAAGAGACAGAAGAGAAGAGGAAGGCTAAACCATGCCTTTCTGTCAGGCCTTAAAAGGTAGGCAGATCCAATAGAATCTCTTATCTGTCAAAGGGCTGTAATTCTGGGAAGAGGAGTGAGTTATCTTTGAAAGGGATAATTATTCCTCCTGTCTTCTTACTAGGACTTCCTAGGGTGGGGGTATTCCCTTAGCCAGGTGATTGATCTGCTCACCTGACAAATACTTTCGTCAAAGAGTCCATTCTCTTGACCTGAAGGAAAGTTTTATCTTTCTTGGGCTTTACTGATATTGGGACACACCTGCCATCTTGCACAACAATAGTACTAAACACCGTCTGAGACTTTTACCAAAGAGAAAGAAATGAAAGACGGCGTTTTCAGGGGATTTCCACCTCTCACCTCTTCACTAAATGTGTCACTGAGGAAAGATACTGGATTTAAGGGCATGGGGTGGGGGAGAAAAAGGATCCCAGGCTAATTGGAACTGAGTCTGGCCAGTTGTTGACCTTGGTTCTGCTTCCTTGATATTCTGGTTTGTATCCAGCTGGGGTCTAAATATGAGACTTCAGCCTTGATTCTGAAAACAAAACACAAACCAAAAAAAAAAAAAAACCCCAAAAAACCAAACAATGGTAGAACTTTAACCTGCACAAAGTAGCCAATGGTGCATGGTGGTGGGACACTGAAGGACTTACCAAAGCAGTTGGAAGCCCCTGCCTGGGTGCTTACTGTTGGAGGGAGCTCTGTGCAGAGCACATTACCAGCCCTGTGGGAAGACTCAGTTCGGATGAGGACTGATGAGAGAGCTCAGTGGGTTGCTAGGGATTTGCCTGCCACCATCTCAGCCAAGAGCACCAGTTCCAGAATGCCAGACCCCACCTTTTCCCAGAGCAGAACCCCTACTTTTATTTCCATTCTTTTTTTTTTTTTACTTTTTTTGAAATTGGATATTTTATTTATTTACATTTCAAATGTTATCCCCTTTCCCGATTTCTTCCCCAGAACCCCCTTATTCTATCCCCCCTCTTCCTGCTTCTATGATGCATGCCTCCACCCACTCAGCTACTCCTGCCACCCTGCCCTCGCATCCCCTATACGGGGGCACTGAGCCTTCATGGGACCAAGGGCCTCTTCTCCCATTGATGCCTGATAAGGCCATCCTCTGCTACATATGCAGCTGAAGACATGGGGTCCCTCCCTCCATGTGTACTCTTTGGTTGGTAGTTTAGGCTCTGGCAGCTATGGTTGGTTGATATTGTTGTTCTTCCTATAGGGTTGTAAACCCCTTCAGCTCCTCCAGTCCTTTCTCTAACTCCTCCATTGGGGACCCCATGCTCGATCCAATGGTTGGCTGTGAGTATTCGCATCTGTATATGTCAGGCTCTGGAAAAGCCTCCCAGGAGACAGCTATATCAGGCTCCTGTCAGCATGCACTTCTTGGCATCCACAATAGCGTCTGCATTTGGTGACTGTACCTGGGATGGATCCCTAGGTGGGGCAGTCTCTGGATGGCCTTTCCTTCAGTCTCTGCTCCATACTTTGTCTCTGTATTTGCTCCCATGACGTCCATCAATGTGGTCTTTTCTCCTTGTTTGAATGAACAGAGCTGCTGTATTTTCAAGCATTTGTGGCATCTCAAAGTGTGGCAATTTGTTGACTGACATAAAGAGTAGGTGAAGAGTCTGAAGAGCTTGTAAGGAGCCTACAGTAGCAATTCAGGACCCATTGATACCCGACTCCGCCAGACTGGGAGACTAACAGAAGTAGGTTCTAACCGTGTAGAACTCTTTCCTTTCTCGGCTTCCACTCACATGCTCGCACTTTCCATCCAATTACATCTGGTTGTGAGTAACATTCAGTCCATTTCTACAAAGTAGGAAAACCCTGTCTTCATAGAAAAAGTGGTTATCTTTTTTCAAAGTTATATTTTACTGGTTTCCATAGTAATTAGTTGACTCAATTAAATCTGTAATAAAGATAAGTCTGATTTAGATAAGGAGATCTGAGAACAAACACAACCAACTTTACAGGCATTGGGTTCCCTGGCTCCATTTGAAAATAAATTTAACAAGCACCCAGGAGCTTCTCAGTTAGCTCTGATTTTGTATATCAGAGGGAAACCTGCTTGGTCCAGATTGCTAGAACACTGTGGATCTTGGTCAGTGTGCTTTATGGATATGTTATGAATGTTGCTTAACCCAAAAGGATTAAATAGAGGCCCACTGGGGGAACATGCCTTCTCCTATGTAGTATGGATTCCATGTTCAAACCATAGAATCATTGTACTATCATTACAGAATAAATAGCTGCAAATAAAGTCCATATGGCTTGAGACCTGAGATACCTCTAAGTACTTTATATTCACCTCAGTGATACACAAGAAGTGCATGAAAGTCAAATGAGTCATGATGTTTGGTCATACACTGCTTTGCATGGGCATCCTCTTTTAAATGCATGTGATATATTATACATTACATATCATATGTATCATATCAGCCTTATTCTGAACATCTTATTTGAATTAGCTTGTTGACGTGGTCAGGAAGAGTCTTGGGAAGTGAAAATGCTTTGAGAAAGAGGAAGCATGGAAAGCGGTGCCTCAAAGACAATTCTGTTTTCTTTGAACAGAACCAGAAAAGGAGTCTGCTGGTCGGAAGTAAGGACAACCATTTCTTCCCATTCCCAGCCATCACTGTGCTAGCCTCCAGGGAATACAAAGCAGTGTTGGTGAATCAGGGGGTTTGTTAGTAAACATTGATGTGAACAGTATCAGTCTGGAGTTTAAGACCTGGAAAATGTCACTGCAGTTAAGTTTTAAAACAGAAGAGTTTACCGAAAGGCTTAACAGAAATAGGAATGGAGAAAGTGAATCCAGATGTAGGGTTATGGTGGAGCTACGCTGGTCTGGGCCTCAGAGAGGAGAATACATACTTGTAAGACGAGGGAGATAGTAGGCAGGGAGGATGGATTTTCTCAAGAGGCGGTTGTGCCTCGCTCAAGCAACTGTTGGCTTTGTAAGATAATCAGGGCACGGGGCCAAATATTTCACAGTTTCTTATTCTTTGTTTTTCTCCTAAAGAACTCAGAATATGGGATGGTTCTTTTCAGCATAGATGTATACAGTCTTTGGGGCCTGGACGTCTAGGAATTTCTGTTGGCTACAGTCAACTAAAAAGGCTGGGCCAATGAAGTGACTTCAAGTGGCCACAGCTTCCACTAAGAATTCAAAATGTTTTTGTAAGAACATGATGGTTGAGGGCTTAGAGCCAGGCTTCATCACCTAGTAATGTTTGTGGAATTAATTGTGTTGGTCTAAAATCATACAGGAGCAAAGCTCTGACAATTCAGGGAGCTATTTTTATCCACTGAGTGTAGATTAATTATAGGATTCCTACACACAGACTCTTTTCCCTAAACATTGTGCAGCTAAGTAGATTCTTCACTGTGGACTAATGGACTATGAACAGTTTCATCATTTAGAATTCAACAGTGGACACGGTTCTATTAGATTGAAAATTCAAGACTTTCTTCTGCAAGTTCCTTCCATACTGTCAGATAGATGTTAAGCAACTTCCGTGTTTAGGGTGGGTCCTTTGTGCTACAAGCTTTTAGTGGTGATTAGAGCACTGGCAATTACAGGAATAGCCAACCTTTATTAATCATGACCTGAGCCGAGTTGTTTTATGTCAGTTAAGTTATTGTCCTCATTTTATAGATGGGTGGCCCAAGACATAATATGTATTTAACCTAAATTAAATTAAATTTATACATTTGGCCTGCTGTTAGGTTGCTAGACTGTTTTTCATATGTATATGCAGTACATGCATGTTTACACACACACACACACACACACACACACACACACACATTTATCTCATTGTTCCTATAGTCTTAACTAAATACTACTAGGCAAGATTTCAGAGTAACTTTTTTGTGTAGGTAAAGGGGGCTATTTTTCAAGGAGCTTGTAGACTGACTTCATAATGAATTTATTCCTCAGATGGTAATTAGCCAGGTGATTTATTTGATATCTTGTTGTTACAGTTCTAAGTAGAAAAAAATAGTATGCACATCCACACCCAAATATTTGTTGCTTTCCCCCCCCCCCCCCCAGACACAGTTTCACTCTGTAGAACAGCATGGCCCAAAACCTATCCTGTAACTCAGACTGGCCCTGAACTCACAGCAATCTTCTTGCCTCAAACTTCACAAATGCTTGGGTTATAGAGGTGGGCCACCATGTTTGGTTAAAATGAATATATTCTAAGAGTGGGAAAGGAATCCCCTAACCACAGGAAAGGAAAGAGGAAAGAGCAGAACACATGCTGGTTGTTTGCCCAAAGTTACACATATTTTTAGAAAAAAGAATCCTTCCCCACAGTCTAGGATGGGCATTCAGTCATACTGAGACATAACCAAGGCCATGAAGAAAAATCCCCACCCTTGAGGAAGCTTGCTGGTCACAACATCCTGGTACACCGCAGGGGGCAGCTCAGAGTCACAGCCTTCTCCAGGTCTCATTGCACATTTGTCCTGTTATGTCATCATTCCCAGGACCATTTTAAGGTTCAAAGAAAACAACTGTTCTTGTTGACCAGTGGCTTTTTGATGTGTATACAACCTCAATTAGTTCCCCCAATATTTTAGAAGGAGGATGTAAGGGGTGGGAAAAGTCAGTTGGGATTTATTTCTAAGCACAAGCGCCTGGGCTTCAATAGACATTGGTTTAATTACTCATCCAGTCACTTACACCTCTAATACGAAAGGCTAGACACTAGGCTCACCGTGAGGAAGCCCCCAGACCATTCGGTCTCTGTCCTTTTGGGGACTAACTGTAGGCTAAAGAAAGAGGGACGTCTCATCAGTCCCCAAGAAAAGACACCTGGCAAAATAGGTTAGTATCACAAACACCCTCATCTCGAATTGAGTTTCTAGAAGGAAATGTCATGCAAGATGCAAG
Source organism: Apodemus sylvaticus (assembly GCF_947179515.1). Lineage (NCBI taxonomy): Eukaryota > Metazoa > Chordata > Mammalia > Rodentia > Muridae > Apodemus > Apodemus sylvaticus. The sequence continues at coordinate 17,607,265 of NC_067487.1, forward strand.
TCAGAGCTGAAATGTGGGAAAAGGTTAGTTAGGAAAAGGGCAGTGGGAAAGAGTGTATTGGTGGGAGGACGCTAGTTTGAAACAGGACGTGGAATTTGTTACTAAAACTCACTAGAATTTAACTCTAACAGTTGACTATTTTTGTCCTTACCACATGCCAAGTTATGTGTTGACAGTGTTACGTACATGGTTCCTTTCTTTCCTCAACTGCTTTACTTTTGTAAGGTAAATGTTATATGCAGGTTAAAAAAAAAAGCTTAGAGAAACGGAATCAGAGTTTAAGTCCAAATTATACAAATCAAGGAAGGAGGGCAAGATGCTCATGGGGAGGAGGTTTTATTTCAAACGGTTTTACTTTTCTCCTCTCAGGACCTCTGCCCAGGACTGTCAGTTCTGCTGTGCCTGGAGCCTAAGACTGTAGCTGGCGATACCAAAACAAGAGAGACTCCCTAGCTGCTCCTTCTAAAGCGAGTGCTGCTGGTCAGTTATGACATAAGAGACGTGGGCAGATCAGACACCGAGTGTTCCTTCTTGGTATATATAGAGGCTTGCACCTTGAGATCAGAGCTCCAGCGTGGTCCCCTTCTGGTGTGGGTCTGTGTGTTTTGCAGGTGGCTGCTTTCTTGCTCTGTCCTCATGTAGTGGAGAACACAGAGAGAACAAGTTGTCTCATGAGTCTCAACAGCAATGCCCTAATCCTGTAGTCCAAGCTTTCCCCTCACACGGAGACAGGCTTTGGTGAGCATGATGATGGTTCACACGCTGGAGGAAGTGGGTGGGGCTATCGCATCCTCGGCTTCCTCATCACAGACTCGTAGAAGTCAAACCTAGCTTGACCCTAAAGATGTTAGACTTCATTTTTTAGCTGATTTTTTTTATTCGATATATTTTTTATTTACATTTCCAATGGTTTCCCCTTTTCTAGACACCCCACTCCACGTAAGTCCCATAAGCCTCCTTCTCTCCCCCTGTCCTCCTACCCACCCCTTCCTACTTCCCCGTTCTGGTTTTGCCTTATACTGCTTCACTGAGTCTTTCCAGAACAAGGAGCCACTCCTCCCTTCTTCTTGTGCCTCATTTGATGTTTGGATTATGTTTTTGGGTATTCCAGTTTTCTAGGTTAATATCCACTTATTAGTGAGTGCATACCATGATTCATCTTTTGAGTCTGGGTTACCTCACTTAGTATGATGTTCTCCAGCTCCATCCATTTGCCTACGAATTTCTAATGGCTGAATAGTACAAATCGGCAACCAACAAATTGGGAAAAGATCTTCACCAATCCTACATCAGATAGAGGGCTAATATCCAATATATATAAAAAAACTCAAGAAGTTAGACTCCAGAAAACCAAACAACCCTATTAAAAATGGGGTACAGAGTTAAACAAAGAATTCTCACCTGAAGAACTTCAGATGGCGGAGAAACATCTTAAAAAATGCTCAGCTTCATTAGTCATTAGGGAAATGCAAATCAAAACAACCCTGAGATTTCACCTTACACCAGTCAGAATGGCTAAGATTAAAAATTCAGGAGACAGCAGGTGTTGGCAAGGATGTGGAGAAAGAGGAACACTCCTCCACTGCTGGTGGGGTTGCAAATTGGTACAACCACTGTGGAAATCAGTTTGGATGTTCCTCCGAAAACTGGGCACCTCACTTCCAGAAGATCCAGCTATACCACTCCTGGGCATATACCCAGAGGATTCCCCAGCATGTAATAAGGATATATGCTCCACTATGTTCATAGCAGCTCTATTTATAATTGCCAGAAGCTGGAAAGAACCCAGGTATCCCTCAACAGAAGAGTGGATGCAAAAAATGTGGTATATATACACAATGGAGTATTCAGCCATTTGCTGATTTTTTAATGAGCATAAAAATCATGAGATGGTACTTTTCAGGCAAAGAGTTGTCGTTGACGTTGTTGTTGTGTTTCTCTTTCTCTTTTCCCCCCATCCCTCAGGAGTCTCCTTTCCTTTCCCATGTACTGTGTGTCCTTATCCTTCCCCGCCCCCCACCTCCCGGCCACTTGTGATGTCTTGCATGTCCTGCTTTTCTCCCAGGGTCTCCTATCTTGTGTCATAGCCTGTAGCCCTTCTCATACACCCTTATTTGCATACACACAGATATTAAAGTTAGGATGTGTGTATGAGACAGCACAAGAGACTTGTGTCTTTCTGAGTCTGTGTCATGATATCTAACTTAATTTTATACTTTCCAGGTCTGTCCATTTTCCTGAACATTCCATTTTTTTCTTTAAGCTGAGTAAAATCCCACCATATTTACATACCACAGTTTCATTTTTCATCTTTCTTGGTTGACATCTAGGCCAGTTCTGTTTTCTTGATTTTGTGACTAGTAGGAGACACAAGAACTTCTACTTCCCAGCAGACAGAGGCACTTGTAGGTGTCTCTCTTCCTTAGGACCACACCCTCCTCATAATATTTGAAGCTGTTTATGGAGTCAGAGATATTGGATGGCTTCATTTTTCTGAACTATAAATTCTTGGTTAGAAGGTCCACCCTGATATTTTAGAAGGAGAATGTAAGAGGGTGACAAGTGACAGTTGGGGTTGTCATCACGTGAGCATCTTGGGGTGAAGTTCTATAAACTGAAATGGTGTGCCTCAGCCTCCTGACAAAGCCCACTTGATAAAGGGCTTTTGCTATGATCTAAGCTAGCCCGTTTTTGGGGGAGTCTAGCCCTACCATCTTTTACCTCTTCACCCCAGAGAACCTTCGCCTCACTTGGTCTGGATGATGAAGTCCAAAAGTGAATTCCAAGAAGTGACCTTGCTCTCAGCCCTGTGAGAAGAGATCATGAATGAGCAAGCCAGTTCCAATCCTCCCTTAACCGTTGTTGTCCCAGAAAACCGTACATCACAAAGACACACCCTGTCCCGAATGTGAGACACATCTTGCTATGTGTGGATCAGATGTCAAGCACAGAAGATTTATATGCTTCAGTGACTATGGAAACAGCGGCAAGTTGAAGGCTGCCTCTAAAAGAAGCCTTTCTGGACAACGGTCAAGGCAGTTTGAAACAAAGTGAGGTGAAAATGTAATTATGAATGTCAGAGGTATGCTCTTGAGAAATGTGTCACTAAGTGACTTAGTCATTATGTGACCATCTTGGGGCAAACTTAGACAAAATGAATAGCATGGGTCAGTGACTCAAAGCGGCCTTGGGCGCCATCAAGAGACATAGCAGCCACTGGTCCTGCGGGTCTCCTGCCAGTTTTACATGGAATATAGACTTACCTTGAATTTATTTTAGTAAGAAGAGAAGAGGTACCCTCTAAAATAGCACAGTATGGCAACATATAAGCAAATAAATAGTCATTCATTATCATTAACAAGTACTACCCACCATATAGACTTGTATCTTCCAACGCCTGATGTGACTGGGGGCAAGTATGTTTGTTAACATTAGCATCACTGTGAGTATGTGAGTGGTATCTCGCATGTCAGGTCACAATAGTAACAATGGCTCTAGGAGAGAAGCATTCTCCAGACCCACCTTAGTCTCATGGGATCACCAAAGTTTATGTGGTCTTTCTTTGGTATATGACAAGACTTAATCAGTGGAGTGACAAAATAGCACAATTGATCTTTCTGTTTTGCTTTATTTGTGGGTTGTAGGTTTGTTCCAGGGGAAAAGGTGATGTGGTTTGCGTTAAATCTGTGACTGTGATGCTCGCTTTAAAAATGAACACTGTGGGATAGCTTCGGAGAAGAGCAGCAAGCGATTGTCTTCAATGCCTGTGTACTCTGTTGCTCCCTCTTCCAAGCAATCTTGAGAGCGAATCTCTGCACTCTGTACTTCGGCATCTGCTTTTAAAATTGCAATTGTCCCATCAACAAGAAGTTATCACCATCTTCTATTTTTCTAATAAAAAAAGAAACTATTTTATAGGACTAAGGAAATGATGCAGCCTCTTCTATTAGAAGACCCTAGTCATAGCTGTGGAAATTCATGTTATTTTTACTTGTCCTATATATTATATACCTGTTTATTCTATATAAGGGAATCTTTGAAGACAAGATTTATATCCCACTCAATTTTATGTTTACCCTAAAAATAATTGAGTAATATCTGACAAAATTCTTTTGAATAAATATATGTTATCTTTAAAGTTTGAGAATACATTATATATAAAAATCAAAATAAAGAGTGAATCTCACAATTGCTGAACTTACAAACTTAAAAGTGAAGTTAGGAATGAAGTCAAATGCCTGCAGTCCTGGTACTCAACAGGCTGAGGCAGGAGAATGGTTTGTTTCAGGCCAGTGCAGCCTATGTAAAGAGACCCTGCCTCAAATGCAAAACAGAATAAGCTGGGTGTGGGGGAGGCGGAGACAGAAGGATCTGTATGAGTCTGAGGCCAGCCTGGTCTACAGAACGAGTTCCAGGGCAGCCAAGGTTGTATAGTGAGACCCTGTCTCAAAACAAACACAAAGAAACAAAGAAAGCCCCTCCCCAAACAAAACCACAATAAAAAACAAACAAACAAAACCAACCATATTCTTAAAAGAATAAAAATACAGCAAAGAGACACAGTTATCTAGGATCCTAGTCTCCATTCCAAAAATGGTCAAGTCTTTGCATTAAAGAGAAAGAAAATGGCTAGTAAATTGACACTTTCTCTTTTGGCAATTCTAAAGAGGAATACCTTCATAACCACGAACACCAGTGGTCTGAATGCAATGCCAGCCCTGGCCTGTGAGCCAGTGTGCAGTGTTCTAATCGCCGTTCTGAGTCAGCTCAGTCTGAGGCCGTGCGTCATTATGCATTTCTTCTGTGAGCCACTTTTTCGGGACAGCATCAGATGTCTGTCTGTCAATGACTAGAAGACAGTGGTTGTTTTCAGAACACTCATGAAGGAGCAACGGGAACAAGTGTGGTCTGATACTGTGCGTCTAAGAAGATCATTTTATTCCCGAGCTTTTCCTCATCCGAGGGAGCTGCCTCGCTGTATAAGCATTTGTAGACTTCGGTATTTTTCTAGAGAAGATATCGAGTGAAACCGTGTACTGTGCTCAGTGGCTTCTCTAATAGTGACAGTGGGTCCTCTTTGCTCTATCTGTGCACTTGACAGATCTATGCTCTGTCCGCCCTGAGCAGTGTTACAGTGTGAGGGGAGGCTGTCAAAGCAAACTGTGGATTCATGACATTCGAAATCCTCGACAGGGATTTAAACTACCAAAGAAGGGCAAGTTTGGGTAAGTTCTCTCCACGGCCTCTTGCTCTACTAACTTGTTTAGTAAATGAGCTGGAGAACAGAACTGAGCAGCAGAGGTTGGGCTCCCTGCGTTGTTCATGTGATCTATTGTAACTTAGGAAGGATATGTTTCCATGTGAGGATGTGCTCTTTGATGTTTTCCTGGGAAACTGTAAAATTACCTTTTCTGGAGAACGACACATTCTCATTTAGTCCCTTCCCCCAATTTCAAATTAGGAACTCTCTCTTATTTGATTAAAGTAGTTGTGACTAGCTGAGGTTGGAGCTTTTCTCAGGGCAGGGGAATCTCTTCTGAGCTGTAAATTATTACCTGATACACCATCTATTTCCCAGAAGCATTAGCTGTCAACAAACGGTGTAGACATATGCTTAACATTCTTTTAATGTAGGGGAACCAAAACATTCCTATTATTAAAAAAAATAAATCACAGCTTTTTAACTGGTGCTGCTTAGCTTTTGTCAAGTTAGCACCAATCTAGACATCCCTAGGAAGAGTCAATCTCAAGTGAGAAACTGCCTCCGTCAGGTTGGCTGGTGGGCATGCCTGTGGAGCATTTCCCCAGCTCACGTAAGCAGTGACATCCCTGGAAGGTGAACCTGACCTGTGTAAGAAAGCAGGCTGAGCAAGCCAGAGGAAGCCAGCTGACAAGCAGCATCTCTCTGCAGTGTCTGCCTCGGTTCCTGCCGTCAGGTTCCTGCCTTGACGTCCCTGGATGACAGACTATATCTTATAATCCCAGTAACCCTTTCCTCTTTCAAGGTGCTTTGGCTTATTGTTTCATCACAGCAGCACCGAAGTAAACAAAAACAGAACTCAAAGAATTCAGTGAAGTAAATTGTAGACATTGACACACATGCTAAGCAAAGAGTGTGCTTTGTGGGACGGCAGTGGTAAAACACGCTGCTTTAAGGCTTCCCATACAGAGTAGAATTACTGCCTGTTGTGAATATCAGTGCTGTAGATGGACACACGTGTGTCTCTCTATCATGGTTGGATTTATCAATTGGCAGTAACTTCAAGCTGTAACATTGGCTGGCTTTAAGTTGCCCAATTCTTCTTTCACCTGGCATTCACCACCACTGTCTAATTTCATTCCATTGTGAATGAACTCAGATACCTTGTTATAAACCACACAATGACAGTTAAAGTAGCAGGAAGGCTAAAATAGGGTTAAAACAGCAATAAGCTTCAAAGGGGCCTTCCTGGAGACCAAGACAAAGAGCTGATAAAAGTTTCCAAGAGTCAGCTACAGAGCCTTAAGTAAGAATTAAGATCAAGAGTGCAACTTGCTCTGGGACAGGATTGCTGAGAAGTAGTCGGGTAAGGAACAGCACAGGTTTAGTGGCTGGGCGGTGGTGGCGCACACCTTTAATCACAGCACTTGGGAGGCAGAGGCAGGGGGATTTCTGAGTTCGAGGCCAGTCTGGTCTACAGAGTGAGTTCCAGGACAGCCAGAAAAACCCTGTCTCCAAAAACAAAACAGAAAACAAAAAAAATCCAAACCAAACAAAAACAAACAAACAAACAAAAAACAAAAAGAAAGAAAGAAAGAAAGAAAGAAAGAAAGAAAGAAAGAAAGAAAGAAAGAAAGAAAGAAAGAAAGAAAGAATCCCTAGAGTTGCTTCAAAGCACGGAGCCAGCTCAAGGCCCTATGGTTCAGATAAGAAGCAGTTGCACCTGGCCATTTTCAGGCCGCGGCAATCATGCTGAGCCGTATTTAGTGTTCCTTTCTTTTATATGAAGGGGTTTTTATCGTTTGCTGATCTGATTTGGTTGGAAACAAAATGCCCCTCCCCCAACAAGCTCATTTGTTTGAATACTGGCTCCTGAGCTGGCAGTACTGTTTGAAAGTCTGTGTAGTCTTTGTGGTGTAGATTGCGCGCGTGCGCGTGAGCTGAGCTTTAGAAGGTCACATCCATCGCTAGTCCTAGCCTCAGGTTCCTGGTCAGCTGTGAAGTAAACCACCACATGCTCGCACCGGCATGAACTTAGCTGCTTCTGACACTCCATCTTCCCACGTGATGGATTGGAGTCCTCCGAAGCAATGAGCTGGAAGAAAGTTTTCTTCTTCTCAGGTGTTTCTGTCAGGTCCTTTGCCACAGCAATAAAGAGCGACCAGTTAACACAACGAACCTAGTTTCTTTGATGTAATTTTATCATGCCCACGTGTCCGAGGGTGTGTGGTGTAATCTGTAAATTCATAAACGGCAATTTTGCTTTGCATAAGTAAGTTATCTATCAGCCTGTATCGTAGCACGTGCTAGGCGGGTGGGAGATGCTTACTTTTATTTATCACTCGGCATAGGCACTCAAAATAGAGCTGAGGGTTACTTTATACAATAGGGTCACTCTGGGCAAGACGCAGCACAGCCGCTTTTCTGTACGATATGGAGTAATCGATAGCAGGACAAAGCCTGTTCTCTTCCTTGTCCTTGTGGGACTCCCACTAGAGCAGTGGGGGGACAGCTTATAGACAATGTAAAGTGTAAAACGATACAATGTTTCAAGTGGAGATAAATACTGTAGGAAAAGTTAATTGGTAAGGGTAGTGAGGAACAGTGTCATAAGTACTTGTACTCTTGTACACACATACACAAACACACACACACATATATATACAAATTATATATACATCACACACACACACACACACACACACACACACACACATATTATATATACATGGTAACACATGACTTTATTCCCAGCATTAGGGAGGCAGAGGCAGACAGATCTGTGAGTTTGAGGCCAGTCTTTTCTTCAGAGTGAGTTCCAGGACAGTCAAGGCTACATGAGTCACCCTGTCTTAAAAAAAACAAAACCCAAATCAAAAACCAACCAACCAAACAAAAAACAACAATTAAAAAAAAAACCAAACTAATTGAAAAGAATTGTGTTTGGGGTATCCAGAAGGCAATATTTAAGGTGTCTTAAGTGATGGTATGTTGATTCACAAATAGAACACCTAAAGCACTCTGTCCCTTGTCCACCATGAGATCCTGGAAGGGGTTATGTATGTAGGAAATAAACTAAGAACAGCAGAATGAAGAAAAAAAATCTCCATTGCTCCCTGGGATTTGCCTGGAAGGCCTGGAGCTCTCTGATAGGATTCTGTAGAGCTATTCCATTTAACTAGAGGGTCTGGGACAGGCTGAGAATACTGTGCCTCTGTGTACATTCTGAGACACACCCAAAGCCCTTCCTCTTTCTCTTACCTGAAGAGAAGCCATCTTGAACACTCAAGCAAGGGAAAGGAGCTGGAGGGGGAAGCACTTATCTCTGCCCAGAGTGGCTACTCCAGGATCCTTGTTTATTCATTCCACAAATGTTTATTCTGTTAGGAGTCACTGAAGCTTCTGGGATCTATTGGAGGGACAAGATGCCATCCTCCTGGAAAGATGAACTACTGGGGGGAGGGGTGGTGTGGGAGGGTATGAGGGGGGTGAGACTTAAAACGTTCCTCTGAAGTGTGAGGACCTCTTGCGAGTGCCCTGGTCCCAAGCTGAGAGTCCAGATGGCTTGGATTGGCATCCTGCTCATTCAGCCCAAGCAGTTGGACCACTTTGTACCTCAATTTCTATGTTCGCAAAATGGCAATGAAAAACCATCTTATCTATTCCACAAGGATAGACCATGCTGTATAGAGATTGCTAAGTTATTTTGAAACTGCAGAGCCTTTCTGTAAAGAAAGGACAGGCTAACATCCTTAAAAGGAGTCTCTCTAGATGGCCTCACGGACAAGAATCCGTGTATAGCTGTGGTCACCTTTCTCCTCTGAATGTTTCCGTGTGTGACCGTGTGGGCCAATGAACTGCCTCATCTTTGTTAGCAATCCTTGCTTGGGAATGGAGGGAGTTTACAGACAAACTTTAAAAAAATTTTTTTTAGGTAGGAGAAAGATCGCAGAATGAGGACGGGTCTTGGCTGGCTTTGGGGGTAGAACAACATCACTATCCCAGCTCTCTCCTTTGAAGTAATACAATAGGCTTGTGATCCCACCTCCTGGGTGGGGAGAGGTCAACACAGTGTCAGCAAGGATGACCCCACATTCCTGCCTCCTCCCCACCCATCCCGGGTTCCTCCTCCTGTGAACCTTGAGATTAGATATCTCCACTCTTGACCCTCGGATTGAATGGACCAGTCCCACATCACAGGGGACTGACAAAGGCGAAAGGGAACTTGAATCACCTTCTGCTATCCAGACAAGTCTGTTGGTAGAAGTGAAAGAATCAAACTATATAGGCTTTTATCAAGCTGCCACAGAGAAGGTTAGAGCAAGAAGATAGGCGAGAAAGGGAGGGGAAAAATAGAAAAAAGAAAATTTAATATACATACATATACATACATACATACATACAGACAGACAGACAGACATGTATTCACATGCAATTTTATTTGGTCACGAAGGGACACTGTTATGTTGTTTGAATGAACCTGGGAAGCATCATGTAATCCAAGATGAGTAGTAGCATGAGAGGTCAACACAGTGTCAGCAAGGATGACCCCACATTCCTGCCTCCTCCCCACCCATCCCGGGGTGGGGAGCAGGCGCCTGAGGCAGGGAGGGAGCAGCCCTCCTCCGAATCTCTGAGATTCCCAGTAGATGAGAATCCAAGCCAGTAGTAGCATGACATTATCATATGTTTTCTCTTACATAAACTTTTAAAAAAGTTTTATTTTTATTTATGTCTATGTGTCTTTGTGCCTGTGAGCATGTAGGTCGCGTGTGTGTAAGTACCCACAGAGGCCAGAAGGTGGTATCAGATACTTTGGAACTGGAGTTACCAGCAGTTATGAGATGGCTGATGTGCTGGAAACCAAACTCAGATACCCATGGGTGCTGGGATAACAACTCGGGTCCTCACGCCTGTGCAGACAAAACTTTACCACTGAGCCTTTCCCTCGACCTGCCACACTTAACCCAAGCCAACAACAATGACAAAATCATTTTAATCATTTTCAGCACCATTCCATCCAGTGGTGTTCCTGAAGTCACAAAGTTGCACAGTGTGGTCCTGGGTATTCTGTCTCCTCTGGAGGCTCAGGGCAAAACCGATATACACTGGCTCAGGGGGGGACAGGGAGAAGTCCAGGACCAAGGTCAGCAGGCCAGGTCTCCCTTTGGGGCGGCAGAGCACTGCTGGACTCCAGCTCAAAGGGGAGAGCCGGAATGGGACCTGCAGGATCCCATCCTGTTGGGACAGCCTGCCTGAGGGACAGGAGAAGAGAGAAGGTCTTCTTTAGGAGTTTTAGTGCTGTAGCTCCTTTAGGCAAAGGCCCTCCCCCTTGGCGATATTTAAGGAAACAGCTCTCTGAGATGATCTTAGCTTGTTTGCAGTACTTTACTGGGAGTAGATATGAATAGACATGAATATTTTATTCAGGGTGAATCGGAGATTATATACTTTTGGGGAAGGGCTGGAGACTATCCAGGAAGGGATGGGCTGAAGGCTAAGACTATTGAGATGCCTCATAAGCACGGAGAGGTGGTCCAGACGTAGTGCTACGTGACTGATTGCCTGTGGTTACCTGCTTTAGAGCAGGCGCCTGAGGCAGGGAGGGAGCAGCCCTCCTCTGAATCTCTGAGATTCCCAGGGTTTGCGTATGCTCCACCTCACCAATCCCATGGCCGTCTGGTGGCACAGTCCATGTGTCCTACAGCAAAGCACCGATACCGTCTCCCACAAAATCCTTTTCAAGGGCTCTGGTCATGCAGCTCTGAAGGGCCACTTGAGCCTGTGTGTGACAGCTACTAGAGTCACATTGACGCCGCGGCTCCCACCTAATACTCTAGCACACATCATTTCTAGTTTTGATTAATATCTTAAATTTAAACTTCACTTCCTCTCAAGAATTTCCTTTGGGATTATGAACTGTCCTTTCTCAGTCATGGTTCCAGAAGATTCACAGCCCGAGGGACACTAGGAGTTGAAATCTGTCACCGCAGCCTGATCTCTGAGTAGAGTTCTGGAGACTTTAATTAGCCACTTAGCCTAGATTCTTTACTTAGTGCCTTGCCAGCGCCTTGAGTTCATTCCAGTGACCTGAAATCTCACCAGGTTTATCTGAGGGAGAATGACAACATCATCCTGTCAGCCTCTCATTATTTTCTTGTTTTGTTTTGGTTAGAAAAGAATATCAAGGCAATCGGCTACTCTTCCCCTCATATGCAAGAAACAAACATTAATCGAAAGATTACTTTTTCTTATGAAAATCTTCGCAATCATCCTTTCTGTTGTTAGACCAGGACGTAGAGAAGTTAGATAACGTGTGGAAGGCTACAGAGGTGCATGACTGGAGAACTGGGGTTCCAGTAAGTAGTGGGCACCAGAGCCCACCCCTAACCACTGGGAGACAGCGTTCAGCAGGCAGTGGGCACCAGAGCCCACCCCTAACCACTAGGGAACATTGCTTAGCAGGTAGTAGGCAACAGAATCCACCCTAACCACTGGAAGACAGTGCTCAATAGGCTGTGGGCACCAGAGCCCACCCCTAACCACTAGGAGACAGCGTTCAGCAGGCAGTGGGCACCAGAGCCCTAACCCTTAACCACAAGGTTAGGGGTTAGAGCTAAGCATCTTCAGAGTAACAACTGGCTCCTCTTCTTCACACGATTCCTCCCAGAACTCCTAGCTCTACAGAAAAATTAGTGTCAATAGAAAACCTCTGCTCTGTGATGTGGGCATACTGAATAACTCTGGGTCCCCAATAAATGATACACATGGATAAATTGCATAAAGAATTCAATAAACATCAGTGCTTGTTTGGATGTGAAATGTCCCCCACCCCCAGGCTCAGGTATTGAACATTTGATTCCCAATGCAGGTAATGTTCAGAGGAGGGGCTTCTGGGAAGTTATCGATCACCCCCCCTCTCAGTGGATTAATTCTGTGGTGCACACATCATGACCTGATGCTCTGTTTGGAATGTGATGAGAGGGCTGGGCAGTGAATCTGGGGCAGGGAGTGGATCAGATCACTGGATGAAAAGCATACCTTTGAAGCATACTTCCTGTCCCCTACCCCTTCCTCTCTGTCCCTCTGCTCCCTGCTTCCACGAGCTAAGAAGTTTTTCTCCTCGATGTCCTGCTGTCATGGTATCTAGGCTCACCTCAGGCCAATAGCAAAGGATCCAGTCAATTCCACACTGAAACCTGCGGGTCTGTCATGGAACTTTCCTTTGCATGGTTTCTTCCAGATGTTTTGTCAAGGTAAACAAGACAAATCAAAACAAAACAAAACCAACAGACAAAACAAACAACAACAATAAAAACCCAAACCAAATAAAACCCCAAAACCAAAACAAAACCTGCCTAACACAATTTCCTTTTGCTACTTGAAGGTAGATGGAACTGGTTGTCAGGGATCTTAGATGGCCAACCAGGTAACTTTTTATGCAGTAGTGTTTTTGTGTGCAAAAGAAATGACCATGTATTTTGGAGTAATTGGTGGGGTACTTACATTGTCCGATAAAGAGTCTGCGCAAGCCAGGCCGTGGTGGCGCACGCCTGTAATCCCAGCACTCTGGGAGGCAGAGGCAGGCACAGGCGAATTTCTGAGTTTGAGGCCAGCCTGGTCTACAGAGTGAGTTCCAGGACAGCCAGGGCTATACAGAGAAACCCTGTCTTGAAAAAATCAAATGAAAAAAAAAAAGGAGTCTGAGCAAACAGAAGTCTTCATCAATATTAGTTACATAAAACCCTAAGTTCTGTATATAAACTATTTTATAAAGGAGTTTTTCCTTTCATTAAGCAGGGGTTAATAATATGGGTCTAATGTTTATAGCGTCAGCTCAAAGCCAAGGATAACCCTCTTGACTAAATTCCCTCCAGTGGTTTAAACACTTCTAAAGCCCCCTGAATACATAGCATTTAAAAAAAAAGCCACCATTTTTTGAGCAGGAGAAATATCAAACACTAGAATCCCAAGCTTCTGACACACTTAATCAGACACACACACACACACACACACACACACACACACACACGTCCTGGGGATTCTTTACACAACCTGACTGCTTGCTGTCTTTGCTCCAGCAACAAGGCCTCTAACAGACATCTGAACATTTTTACTGTGGACCACTTAGGTGTGTGTCAGACACCCCTGTGTCCTACCAGCCACTGCCTGCTGTTACCTGTTAGAGAGTGTGAGAATTGGGGGGTGTGGACACCTTGAAGTGGCTGATATCAGTACATGACACCCAAGACCAAGTTCTTAGCACGAAGTAGATTTATTTGCCCTAGAGGGACAAGGGCAGGAAATAAGAGACAAAACTTGGAGACAGAAGGTGACAGAGAAGGGGAAGGGGACAATGGAGAAGGAAAAGGGGTATTTGTCCTGAAGTGGGACAAAGGACTGCCTCTGGACAGAGAGAAGAGAGATGGGGCTCAGAGGCAAGTGACGGTTTATAAAGGTAAAAGGGGAAACCCCATGTTAGGATGCGGTATTTAATTTTAACTGGGCGTGTTAGTTAGGGTAGCCAATGGGGACTTTTGATTTCCAGGCTTCAATGCTCTGGGAGCTGGACCGTTGTAGTCAGCCTCAGGGAAGGAAGTGGCCACACAAAGGAATAGACTTGGTGGCTAGGTCTAGGAATGTAACTGAAAGGTTTATTATTATTATTATTATTGTTGTTGTTGTTGTTATTAGATATATTCTTATTTACATTTCAAATGATTTCCCCTCTCCTGGTTCCCCCCTTCCCAAAAGTCCCACAAGCCCTCTTCCCTCCCCCTGTTCCCCAATCAATCCCCTCCCACTTCCCTGTCTTGGTATTGCCCTACACTGCTGCACTGAGCCTTTCCAGGACCAGGGCCCTCTCCTTCCTTCTTCTTGGGCATCATTTGATATGTGAGTTGTGTCTTGGGTATTCCGAGCTTCTGGGCTAATATCCACTTATCAATGAATGCATTCCATGTGTGTTCTTTTGTGACTGGGTTGCCTCACTTAGGATGATGTTCTCCAGTTCCACCCACTTGCCTGAGAATTTCATGAATTCATTGATTTTAATGGCTGAGTAGTATTCCATAGTGTAAATATGCCACATTTTCTGTATCCATTCCTCTGTTGAGGAATGGTTCTCTCCAGCTTCTGGCTATTGTAAACAGGGCTGTTTTGTGAACACAGTGGAGTGTTTCTAACAAGGCAGAGGAAGCAGGAAAGAAGGGCAAGGCCTCCCAGAGCCACGTTTTCCACGCTCTGGCTGGCGTGGGTTCCTTCACACCTCAGTGACTCCACATCCCTGCTTTCTCTCCTTCTCCTTGTGGTTTGCTCTAACGACAAGCAGAGGAACACAGCTCTTTGTGAAAGGGCTATTTTCATTTAATTTAGAAAATCGCACCATCTGCCACATCAGGCCCCCAGATGTGCTCAAGTCTCAATTCAGGATTAGACATGTCAGGTTCAAATGAGGATTCACCTCCTCTTGTAATTGGCCTATCAATGGTTTATTTTGATGCTATTTTTATGAATTTGCTTATCATATCCTCAAGACCTTTTAAAAATAGAGATGTTCAGACTCTGCTCATAAATCCTGGTTTATTGGTGATAGTTGACCTGGAAATTTTGAGTATGTTCCAGAGTGTTGGATCATTAGAAAAGACTTCTGTATTAGATGACTAGAAATGTCACAAAATAATTCACAATATCCTTTTGTTTTATTGCAATTTTTGTGATAGGATGGAGCCTCATGTACTGCAGGCGAATATTCATGCAACATCCTTTTACAACATTTTTAAATAGGAAAATTCTCTGGTGCCAAAATCACAGAGAGAAGTCTGACCCTTGAGCACACACGCTAATTCTGCATCCGTGTCTGAAGTTAGCAAGGTATGAGAGTTTCAGGGAGCCAATCAGTGGGGAGCTCCTCACTCTTGGTGTGCTAGCATCAGACTCGTGAATAAGAAGATTAGCCTATAAACACACTACTGAGATTCATCCATGCTGTTGCACTATGTTCTAGAATTTCTTGTTTGCACCATGATGCTCTGGCTTATTCTTCTGTCATTGAACATTGGGAAGGTCTAGGGCTTTACACTTTTAAAAAGGATTTATTTAATTAATTTAATCATGTAGATGTGTGTAGATGTGTGTGTGTGTGTGTCTGTATATACATGTGTGTATATGTATATGTAGGGGTGTGTGTGTTTGTGTGTGAGTGTGTGTGTGTGTGTATGTGTGTGTGTGTATACATGTGCGTATATGTATATGTAGGGGTGTGTGTTTGTGTGTGAGTGTGTGTGTGTGCCTTTGGAGACTAGAATTAGGCCCTTAGATTCCCTAGAGCTGGGGTTACAGCCAGTTGTGAGCAGCCTCATGTGGGTGCTGAAAACTGAACTCTGGTCTTCTGGAAGAGGATGCCAAATGTCTTAGCACAGAGCCATCTTTCTTTCTTCCTTCCTTCCTTCCTTCCTTCCTTCCTTCCTTCCTTCCTTCCTTCCTTCCTTCCTTCCTTCCTTCCTTCCTTCCTTCCTTTCTTTCTTTCTTTCTTTCTTTCTTTCTTTCTTTCTTTCTTTCTTTCTTTCTTTCTTTCTTTCTTTCTTTCTTTCGGTTTTTGGATTTGGTTTCTTCAAGACAGGGTTTTTCTGTACAGGCCTGGCTGTCCTGAACTCACTCTGTAGACCAGGCTGGCTTCGAACTCAGAAAACCACCTGCCTCTGCCTCCCAAGTGCTGGGAGTAAAGGCATGCGCCACCACTACCCGACCCAAAGCCATCTTTCTAACCCCAAGGTTTTTAATCCTTATGCTGCTATGAATGTGTACACGTGCCTCTCAGCACACATAAGCCATTTTCTCTTAAGAACAACATATAACATATTTAAAGCAGAACTCTTCATTCTTTACCCCCAAGTTCAGTTCACTTGCTGTCTTTCCTGTGACACACAATGACATCTAGATTAGTGGGTAACATTCCACTCTGCTGGTCAAGAACAGATTCTTGCCATTTAGGAATTATGAACTGCATGTCTGGAGAGAACATGAGTTAAATGCTCTTAACTTTATATACACTTTGTGTAACAAGACTAATCAACAAATTCACACCAAGATTTAATTTTTAAAAAGAAAATTATTTGGGCTATCCTTCTCTATTCTTCATCATCTTATTTTTTATTTTTAAGTTTCACATTTTCTTTCTTTCTTTCTTTCTTTCTTTCTTTCTTTCTTTCTTTCTTTCTTTCTTTCTTTCTTTCTTTCTTTCTTGAGACAGGATCTCAGTACTTAGATAGTTCTGGATGGCCTACAACTCACTATGTAGACCAGGCTCTCTAACTTACAGAGATCCATCTCCCTGCCTCTGCCTCCTGATTATTAGGGGTAAAGGTATGCAGCACCACATCTAAATGCATATGAGGACCGATCTGGTGTAAATTCCTAGGATTTAAAGGAATCCTAGAAGACTTCCAGTGTTTGAGATCTGCTGCTCAGTTCTTCAGCTGCACAGAAGGCTTTTGTCAATAAGAGAGTCCGTGCGTCAACTGAAATGAATCTCCCTTCCCCACCAAGTGCCTAACCTAATATAGACCAGAACACTTACTTCCTCCATCTGGAAGCTGCTTTTTTCCTGTGTTGGATGTTGTTTTCAAAACACTTTGGAGCATGTGCCTCTGAAACTGGTTTCAACTCCAAGCAGAGCGGTAAGTTTAGGCGAGGTCATTGCCATGTAAGTTGGGAATTAAGCTGGGAGCCCGGCGAGAAGAAGTCAACATCTGTGTCGGGAGAAAGCAATGCCTTGCTTCAGATGAATCACCTGTCAGAGACTCTATGTGTTTGAAAGACTGCCTGGGGGCGATCTGTTATACAGTTAAGTCTTGCTAGTTCTCTTTGAGGTAGGAAATGATATGTTTGTTTCCTGGATGTACAGCTAGGCTTTCAACTTCAGATTTCAGGGTGGAGTCACAATGAATCCATTTCCAAAAGCATTCTGAGGGTGGAAGAAAGAAGAACCCACAAAGTAATAAAGACAAGCTACAAACTCAAAACCATTCTTGTTTGTATGTGTTTGCGTGTGACTTTAACAGTGAAGTGTGTGTGCACGCGTGCACGCGTGTGTGTGTGTGTGTCTGTGTGTGCATGTGTGCGTATATGTGTGTGTATGTGTGTGTATGTGTGCATGTGTGTATGTGGACGTGTGTGTGTATGTGTGTGTGAGTGTGCATGTGCATGTGTGTGTGTGCATGTGTGTGTATATGTGTGTATATATGTGTGTGTGCGCGTGTGTGTATGTGTGCATGTGTGTATGTATGTGTGTATGTATATATGTGTGTGTGTACATGTGTGTATATGTGTGTATGAGTGTGTGTGTGTGTGTATGTGTGTGTGTGTATGTATGTATGTGTGGTGTGTGTGTGTCTGTTCTTTGAGATGTCCCCTCTAGTCTTGAGCATTTGAATTCTTGGTCCTCAGTTGGTGACCCAGTGTGGCGAGCCTGAGGAGACATTTTTCTTATTGGAGGAAGTGTGTCAACAGGGGCAGGTTTTAAGGCTTTCAAAGCCGGATGTCACTCCTAGTTCACCCTCTCTGTTTCCTGCTTTGGGTTGAAGACGTGGGCTCTCTGTCGAATGCTCCTGATGCCATGCCTGCCTCCAGTGCTTCCCTGTGTGGGGGGATGGAGTCTTACCCTTGCAACTGCACTGCCAGTCCATATACACCCACCCTTCTATGTGTTTATCACAACAGGACAGTAGCTATAGCTTTAATTTCTCCTGTAACTACAAGAGAGTGGTGCACCGACTGTATTAACAACTCCAAGACCTAGACTTAGTTTTAACTTAACTTATCCTCTTGTATGAATTTGAGGATATTGGTAGTGTCTTTCCAATATTGAACTTCTACCCTATGACTCCTAGATATCTCTTTTACTACCAAGGCTAAAAATAAACAACAACAACAACAACAAAACCCAGAACCTAGAACACTTTAAAAAACACCTTTGGGCTGTGCTGGGATATAACATAATAGTAGAGCATTTAACCAGCATGTACAAGGGCCTTAGGGTCAATTCCCAGCACTGAAAAAGAAGAAAATATTAAAAAGAAAAATTTAAAAATTGGAAGGATGACAATGTATACACATGTATGCACAACGTCACAATGACACCTAGTTTTTTTTTAATTTTTTTTATTCGATATAATTTATTTACATTTCAAATGATTTCCCCTTTTCTAGCCCCCCCACTCCCCGAAAGTCCCGTAAGCCCCCTTCTCTTCCCCTGTCCTCCCATCCACCCCTTCCCACTTCCCCGTTCTGGTTTTGCTGAATACTGTTTCACTAAGTCTTTCCAGAACCAGGGGCCACTCCTCCTTTCTTCTTGTACCTCATTTGATGTGTGGATTATGTTTTGGGTATTCCAGTTTTCTAGGTTAATATCCACTTATTAGTGAGTGCATACCATGATTCACCTTTTGAGTCTGGGTTACCTCACTGAGTATGATATTCTCTAGCTCCATCCATTTGCCTATCCTATAGGGACGCCACTCCCAATCCTACCAAGGACTTGGGAGGCAGAGGCTGGCGGATTTCTGAGTTCGAGGCCAGCCTGGTTTACAGTGTGAGTTCCAGGATAGCCAGGGCTACACAGAAAAACCTTGTCTCAAAAAAAGAAAAAAAAATCTTGTTGTTCTTCCAGAGGACCCGGGTTCAGTCCAGTTCAGTTCACAACATATATATAGGGTGGCTCACAACCACCTTTGACTGAAACTCCAGGGATCCAATACCCCCTTCTCCTAGCCTCTGTAGGCACCCATACACATATGGCATCACACACACACACACACACACACACACACACACACACACGCATAAAGTCTGAAAAAAAGAAAGTCGATCTATTTGTAAACCTAAATTAATTTTAGAACTGTCTCATATTTTCTACACAAGACTTTGAAAAAAACTGTTGATGAAAAACCAAGAGAGGGAAAAAATGAGATTTTTCTGTGAATATGTTTCTCACTTTGGCAGAGGACACATTTGTAAGGAATGGGGTCTTAAGAGGAGAAGAATGTTAGCTAGAGCTTGCCAGTTGGTCTCAGTGGCAGCCAGTCTGCTGTGGTTTCCCAGTGAGCTTCACCCTCAGGCTCAGCTTATCAGTTCCGGGACTCTATTGTCATAGGGGAGCTAACTGTGCATCATAGGAAAAGATTCACTCGTAGAGAATGCAGTCTGTCATCCACGTTCCGCCTGCTAGGGTGAAGGCTTACGGACTGGAAGAAGCCAGTCTACTCAGGTGCACCAGGACCGGCCCTTGGATCACCCCCGGTGTCTTCTGTCAGTGCTGCAACATAAGCTGCTTGTGAGAGAAACCCTGGGTTGTAGGATATTGTTTGAGTTTCCTTGGAACCCACAGCTCAGTTCAGGCTGTTTAGAACATATTAACAATTACATGAAGCAAAAACAAAACAAAACAAAAAACCCAAAACAAACAAACAAAAAAAACCCAAAAAACAAAAAACAACAACAAAAAACAAACAAAACAAAAAAAAAAAACCAAGCAAAGTTCAAGTATACATCCAGGTAAATCCAGTAAAAGTTCCCCAACACTCTTCATAACCTTCTCATAGACGGCAATGCAGCAATTGCCTAGGAACTATCCTCCCCTACTTTCCTGACCTTGAGAGTGGGGATACCATCTACCCAGCTTCCCCAAAAGAGGAGGTAGTGCTGTCTAGATACCATCTACACGGCTATCCCATCCCCTCTCCATTCTATTTATTTATTGATTGATTGATTTATTATATTTGTAACTACACTGTAGCTGTCTTAAGACACTCCAGAAGAGGCCATCACATTACAGATGGTTGTAAACCACCATGTGGTTGCTGGGATTTGAACTCAGGACCTTTGGAAGAGCAGTCAGTGCTCTTAACCACTGAGACGTCTCTCCAGCCCCACCCCCTCTCCATTCTAAATACTTCCCTGGAATCCTTGAACTAGAACAGACAACTAACATCAGACATTACCTGTTTTTCTGATCTATTTTTTTTTCCTCTTCAAATTGGAACTCTTTGGGTGAAGCAGAAATGGACACTGTGATTTGTAAGGTGATATGTAAATTCAGTAAGTTTCTTTCCATGTTTACAGGTTTAGAACTAACTGTGCAGAGTGTTATTAGACTTGAAAGTTTGGCACAATGCTTATAATTCCTTGGAAGGCTGCCCAGGCCAAGGCTATATGCTAAGGTGGAGCTGGAGTGTCTGACTGAAGTTCTGGGTTTGCATCCAAAGCTCCCATAGTGCTTCCCTTGACTGGGAAGTGTTATATTAATGATTTGTGGGTTTTTTTTGTGGCTGAGCTCCTCTCCATGAAAGGGAACTTTTATCACTTCCACTGCAACTATGTACGCTTGTGTGCATGTGTGTACACGCATGTGTGGAGGGGTGGCTGTGTGTGTGTGTGTGTGTGTGTTTTGAGTGAATGAGTGTAGAAGCCAGAGGTTGCCTTCAGGTGTCTTTCTCAGTCATCTCCCACTTCGTTTTTTTGAGACTGGGTCTATTCCCGTACCTGGATTTGGCTAGACCAGCTGGCCAGCAAGACTCAGGATCCTCCTGTCTCTGTTACTAGAACCAGGATTGTAGGAACATCCTTAAAACAATAACAATCATGCCTGCTGGTCGACTCTGGTCCTCATACTTGCCTCTTGAGCACTTCCTGGACCAAGCCACCTCCCTAGCCCTTAAGTTTGTGTTAATTCATGTCTAGGACTAATTTTGTTTAAAAGATAGATTCTAAAGCAAAAGTCCCTGATTCAAGTATATTGCACATGGCTGGATGAATTTAGATAACAACTTAATGATACTTTTAAAAAAGAGTGTTTTGATTTTGTCAACACTGGAAGGACAATACAAGACACACATTCTTATTTGATGAAGTAAACCCCGTCAACAATAGTGTGACCTCACTGCACAGGTTCACACATCAACATGGATGCCAAGTTTTGTTTCAAAGCTTTTGAGTTCTTGTGGCAGTACACACAACAATACCACTGGTGGTGTGGGAAAAAGCTAACAGCAGTTATCAGATCTCAGAGGCCACAGATGAGAAAAACTGCTCTTTGTTTAGTACTTATGGTCAGGAGGGGATATCGATGTTAAACTTTGTGTATTTGTGTGAAGAGTGCTTGGCCTTCAAAGGCACTTTTTGTGTAGAAATCTTGTGGACTTTTTCCTCTAGGACATGACAATGTCTTGTCACCATTTGCTATTTGACAAGGATACTGCTGATATCACTGTCAAGACATAAAAAGTCACATCAAAAATAAGAATGCAACAAATGTGTCATCTGCAAATACAATGAAGGATCATGGGATTGTCCGTGGTTTTCCCAAAATGTCTCTGTGATACTTGCTGAACTTCCTGGAGAATGTTTTACCCAAATCGGTTACTTCTTCGTAGGAGAAGCAATTCATAATTTTTCCCCTAAGCACACTGGGAATTGTGCAATTTATAATTGACATTCTTTCAGTTCCTGGAATTTCTTGAACTCTAAGTGAACAAAGATGGTGTTCCTGTGAGCCGTGCTGAGCAGGCATCAGCAGAGTTCAGAGACTGAGTGTGGAGCTGACACTAGTGAATACTAGTGTAAATGCAGGCATGCTTTTTCCTCTAGAAATCAAACTTTAGGCAAAGAGGAACGACCAAGTTATCGCTGGGACAATTACAAAATACAATGTTGTAGGTGGTGGTTTTTTTTGTTTTTTTTAATATATATAAGTTTCCATACAGCTTTACAGCTGTCACAGAAGGAGTTGAGGGGGTTTTAGCTGGAGTCTAATCAAAGATGTTCTGAGAACCTTGGCCCCTGCAGGTGAGACAACAGAAGATGATGTTGGCTACAGAGATGTTCATATAGTACCAGTTAGGACAATGTTGGGATCCAGAATTTAAAGTCAAAACTAGCAAACTAAAGTATAGAGATCTGGGATGAGGATTATTCTTATTTTCAGAGGTTAGGGGGGGGTATTTCTTTTTCTTAAAAATTGACAGATTTTTTTTTTTAAAAAAGTGTAATGATTTAGTTAGCATTTTAAATCTCTCCCTCCCCTTCTCCCTCCCCCTCCCCCCCTCCCTCTCTGTGTGTTTATGTTGGGCTTGTGCATGTAAGTGCAGTCCCCAAAGAGGCCAGAAGAGGTTGTGAATCATTTAGCTTGGGTGCTGGGTGAAGTTGTGTCCTATGGAAGAGCAATACATATTCTTACCCACTGGGCATTTCTCTGGCTTCCCTCCTACCCCCTTTAAAAGGTTTATTTTATTACTGCTATTTTGTATGTGGCTCTGGATGAAGCTCCTCATCCTCCGAGGTCAGAGATGCCAGATCACATTGGAGCTGAGGAACAAGTGGTTGTCAACCACCCACTGTGGGTGCTAGGAATTGAACTCAGGTCCTTTGCAACAGCAGTGTGTGCCCTAACCACTGAACCATCTCTCCAAGCACAGCGTTTCTTACTGGAAGCATTCATCCGTCCAGGTAAAAGACCACAGTGCTTTCTCCTGCTCTTTGGCTCAGCTGTACTAGCCCTAGCTTACTTGCTGTTCTAACCTCTGTGGAGATGTTTGTGCTTCGTCACATCATGTCATCAGCATGGCTCTAGCTGCTGCAAGCTCAAATAAATAAGATGTCCACTTGATCTTTTAAAGATATATAGAAAGACTTGAAAATAAAACATTAAGATCCCGGGGTGGTGGGGGAGGGGTGTCGGGGTCAGTAAGATGATTTGGTGGCTGAGGAGAACTTCTGCCAAATTTGGTTATCCTCATTCCCAGAACTCACATGGTGGAAAGAGAAAATATATTCCTGCAAGTGAGGTTGTTCTATGCTTTTCACACGTGTACCATGGTATGAACAGCCCCTGCCTCTCCCAGACACAAAAACAGCTGAATGATATACACATATACATACACATACACATTCACATCCACATCCACATCCACATCCACATATACATACATACATATACATACAAATACACATACACATTCACATTCACATACATACATACATATACATACACATATACATACACATACACATTCACATACATACATACACATACACATACACATTCACATACATACACATACACATACACATATACATAGTTGAGATAAAAACCCATTTCTTAGCCGGGCGATGGTGGTGCACGCCTGTAATCCCCGCACTCTGCGAGGCAGAGGCAGGCGGCTTTCTGAGTTGGAGGCCAGCCTGGTCTACAGAGTGAGTTCCAGGACAGCCAGGGCTATACAGAGAAACCCTGTCTCAAAAAAAAACCAAATCAAAAAAAAAAAAAAAAAAGAACAAAAGAAAAAAAAAAACATTTCTTTTCTAGATACTCTGCCTAAGCAAAGGACCCAATACCAGACAATGCGGTTCCCTACTGGTTCTGACTGTCACACTCTGATGGGTTGGACCGCTGTATTACAGTGAATAAAATATGGCAGTAGGGCTGGAGAGATGGCTCGGCAGTATAGAACACCAGCTACTCTTCTAGAAGATGGAGGTTTGCTTCCCAGCACCCTCATGGCTGCTAGCAATCACCTATAGCCCCAGTTCTAGGGATCCAACCCCTTCTTCTGGCCTCCATGGGTAGTAGGCATAGATACAGTGCAGACACACATGTGTGAAATTAAGCTGTGAATCCTAACGAAATAAAAGATGGTGGCATGACTCTAGCTGGATCACACTAAGGAGCAACCCAACGCTAGAGGCAAAGCACTTTGAGCAGTCCCTCAGCGTGAGGTCAGTGTTCAGGTGCTCGGCAGGGGCTAGGTTCGTCTCTCCTGTGTCATCGGCAGCCAGACTTCACCCTGGGCTTTTGCAGACGACCACAAAGCTTTCTTTTCTCTGGCAACAAGTCAACATGGATGAAGGGACAGCAAGAGCACAATGACAATGATGACCCCGGGAATGAAGGCTGTGCTCTGTTGAGCAGGCATCCTTTGCGTTCCCAGAAGTGATTCTTGATTAGACTGGCTCCTGTTAGTACCACAGCCATGGCAATGCTTATCAGGACCCTGCTGCTATTGTGTTGTCCTCAAACAAAGATAGGAAACGCTCAAGTAAGCGGGCTAAGTGTCGCCTCAAAGGAACCTTAACTTCATTGTTCTCCCTTGGCTTCCTCGAGAGCTGCTTACACAGTTTCTCTGTGTGCTTGGCACACGCAGATCAATTTCCTAACAGTCTTTACTGAGGTCTTATCTTTAAATCCAAGCATTGCATGTGACAGGGGCATATCTGTGCAAACTGCATACACGCAGGGTTTTACACGGAGCTCGCTTACCGCACAAGGGAGGTGGGCTTCCAGAACCACCTCACTTAGATCTTGGTGAGCTGACAGGAGGCTTCTCAGGTGTCAGCTGGAACATGGTGACAAGGTCAGTTGGAGGTAGTGTTTATGCTTTTGGGTTCAAGACAGGCAGCCAGTCGGCATCCTGGGACCAGCTGCTGTTCAGAGCAGCCAATTTATTTAATGGTTACGATATAGTGAACTAAACTAATGCAGAGACTGGCATCCATATCCCACATTAGTAGCGATTCCCCCACCCCTGACAGAAACCTCTGGAATTTCCTAATGTAAGGAACACCCTTGTGAAAATCTCTCTCCCTGAAATCCCACCTACAATGCTGGGCTGGGAAGGGGCCTTGCCGCTCCTGGCGCCCCTCCTTTTGAAATCTGATACCCACCTTTTGCTCCTTATAGGAACCACTGGAATTTAGCTTCATGGTGTATTTAGGATACTATGTTCTCATCTTCATCCATTACAAGGGCAAGTTCCTTAAATTAAAAGTCCTGTGTATGCTGGAGACTTTTATAACAGCAGGAGTTACGTGGGTAAGATGATATTGACCAAGTATGCTGCTTATTTCTCCTTAAATATTCTGACGAGCCTTCTCTCACTTGAGCTGATCATTCCTATAAATTCGTACATGCAGTATTTGAACATTTGCCTATGCATCAGTTGTGAGTGGCAATTGTGTTAAGAACTTAGAAGAAATTCAGCTGAAATGACATTAATTTGTGTGGAATGTCTGCAGTTCTGAAGTAGGTACATGGAATGATGAGAAGAAAAGACTGGAGAAAGGATTAGATGGGGTGTATATGTGCACATGTGTGCATGTGAGTATGTGAGTGTATGTGAGTCTATGTATGCGGATGTGTGTATGTTTGTATGTGTGTAGTGTATATATGTGTATGCGTGTTTATGTGTGTATGTGTATTCATGTGTGCATCTCTGTATGCATGCATGTTTATGTGTCTATATGTATATGTATGTGTGTGTTCTGTGTGTGTATGTGTGTGTGTCTTTATATGTGTGTATATGTGTATATATATATGTATGTGTCTATATGTGTGGATATGTGTGAGTGTATGTCTATGTATGTGCATGGATGTGTCTATATGTATGTGTGTGTGAATGTGTATGTGTGTGTGAATGTGTATATGTGCTTGTGTGTGTGTGTGTGTGTGATACACACCATTTTGTGGGTAGTGAGGGTTGTATTGCTCAGCCCTGGATTTGGGTTTAGTTCAGATTAGATTAATTAAATGCAGTAGTAATATTTTGCTAAGTCTTGAATGGCAGGGAAGGAGCAACATTTAATAGCCACCAAAGTCTTGTTTTGGAAGAGATGAAGCAAGGCATGTTTCCTTGGCAAACAGACTGTCCCTGAACTGAACCAGAAAAAGAGACTGTGGTAACAGTCCCACGAAGAGCTTGAAGGCCATTGGGCTTTTATTGGTCTC
This sequence comes from Apodemus sylvaticus, assembly GCF_947179515.1. Lineage (NCBI taxonomy): Eukaryota > Metazoa > Chordata > Mammalia > Rodentia > Muridae > Apodemus > Apodemus sylvaticus. The sequence goes on from NC_067487.1 coordinate 17,633,241, forward strand.
CAGGGACCCTTTCAGTTTGCTGTGAAGTTCCCACACATCTCACGTAGGATGGAAAACCCTCAACGAGGCTGACTTCGCATTGTCTAGCAGGGAGACAGAAATCTCAAAAGAAGAGAAAGACCCATGCATTGTAGTAGAAACCAAAGCAAAGCAAAGCAAAGCAAAGCAAAGCAAAGCAAAGCAAAGCAAAGCAAAGCAAAGCAAAGCAAACCAAACCAAACCAAACCAAACCAAACCAAACCAAACCAAACCAAACCAAACCCACAGCAAAGCAAAAGCCCCAGAAACAGCTCTTGTTTTGCCTCTTGCCTCTAACACATCCAGTCTTGGGAAGATGGAACCAAGACAGCCATGGAGAGGAACTCTGTGCAAAGTAATAGACAATGTCACTATTCTGATAGACAGTACTGTTGTGGCTTCACTTAGAAGTCACAGCAGTGGGGACTGGGGCACTTGGAATCCATCTGGTTGAATTGTCAGGAGAGAGACAATCCTTGCGTCTGGGGCAGCCCTCCTTCTCTACCACCCGGACACGCTGCCCATGTTCCTGCTCACGGCTTTCTGAGATAGACTAGACGGCCCAGCAAGGCTTACTCCAGCGCCACTGTGGTTTCTTTCATTCTTGTCTGCCCAGGGGATGAATGTAAACTCCTGCTCCTTTTCCCTGGGAGTGTTTGATGCCAAGGCAGGAGCCAGGCCTGTTCATCTTGCTTCTCTGACCTCACTCTCCTTGGGGGTGGTCCGACTGGGCTGCCCGCCACGTGACAACCAAGGCGCAGCTTCTACTTGCTCCCGGGCAGCACCCCAAAGGAGGTTCCAGGAATCCTTTGTCTCATGTATCCTGCCAATTCTGAAACTTCTTGCTGACCAAGGCATCTATGTATTTTTAGTACTCCTGAAATTCAGACTCCATCTAATGCAGGATCAATTACAGAGCAATAAAGTCCAATAGAGTGTGCACAAATCAATAGCGGCCGCTTCTCTGATGCTCCGCCCATTTGAGCATCACCACTCACTCCTAATCCTACCAGATAAACTCTGGAGCACTGGCCTGGGTTTTGTGTTGATCCTACCCTCCTCCCTTGTGGTTTCTACCCCCTTTCCCCTGCTGCCCCACACTTTCTCTCACTGCAGGGGGATTGCTAGAGTTGAAGACCATGCTGGGTTACCACATGAGACCCTGTTTCTGAAAACCATACCAAAATAGGAAGACTTAAGAAAAAATAGAGTCCCCATGATTTAGTATAATAAACCATGACAAACAATGATCAAGTCTTTTGGTGACTGTCGGTTCTGGTAGGTCTAGGGAGTAGTCTTTAGTCTGTTTGCCTTGAGTATTCTATGAGGTTCTCTGTAGTTCTCAGGTTAGGGTGATTTCCAGTGGCTTCAACGTTTCCCTCATATCTGCTTTTCTAAGGCATAGTCTAACAAAGTGCTTTACACACTCTGTCCACCTGGGAATTTTGTTGGATGGGTTCTCCACAAAGATGATATCAGGAACATGGAAGTGACAGTAGTTGTACTGGGTGGTTTTGTGTGTCAACTTGATGGAAGCTGGAGTTATCACAGAGAAAGGAGTTTCAGGTGAGGAAATGCCTCCATGAGATCCAGCAGTGGGGCATTTTCTCAGTTGGTGATCAAGGGGAAAGGCCCATTGTGGGTGGTGCCATCCCTGGGCTGGTAGTCTTGGGTTCTATAAGAAAGCAAGCTGAGTAAGCCAGGGGAAGCAAGCCAGTAAGCAGCACCCCTCCATGGCCTCTGTATCAGCTCCTGCCTCCAGTTTGCTGCCCTGTTTGAGTTCCTGTCCTGACTTCCTTTGGTGATGAACATCAGTGTGGAAGTTTAAACTGAATAAACCCTTTCCTACCCAACTTGCTTCTGGGTCATGATGTTTGGTGCAGGAATAGAAACCCTGACTGAGACCCTGGGAGAGCTGGAGGAGTAGAAATATCAGAGCAGTGTTAGAAGTCTCCAACGGTGATTAGCTAACAGATAAATATCCACTTGGAGACCAGTTTGAGCCTCTGACTTGCTTAATTTTTTGAGTGTTCAGGTGGGTTTGCTTAAATAGTTACTGTAACAACTTCATCAAAATCATCATCTGTGCAGTTTATATCATACAACTCAGTACTTTTTAGAACAGGCAAAAAATTAGCACTGTGGTAATTTGGGAGTTTTTCATTCCAGAGAGAATCCTAAACCCAGGATATCCAACAGTTATTCCTCTTCGTATGAACCAACTTCACTAGTTCTAAAAAACCACTCAACTTTCATTGTATAGATGTGCTCATTTGAATATTTCTAATAAGTGGGATGGTAAAACCTGTGAACTTTCTGTGGCTGGATTTTTTCACTTAGCATGCTCTTTACAAGGTTTATATATATTATAGAATGTATCAGTGTTTCATCCCTTTTCAGTGGTAATATCCCATTCTGTGGATGCTTACATCAGCTGATAGACCTTTGAATTGCTTTCATCTTTTATTTTATTTTTTGTTCAGTTCTTGCCCCCCTTCCACTGTGTGTTTTCATTTCTTTATGAAGTGTTTCCATTCATTTCACCCCTTTAAAGCAATCCCCTAAAACAGGGATTGCCGGTAAAGTGGAAATTTCTGGTTATGTCATGTGATGCAGACTCATGTGATGATGTTTTGCTGAAGCAGACTCGTGAGAGGACACGTGACGTTTGCAGAGAGTATGAGTAGGGCCCAATAGCCACACAATGATTTGTTGGTCTCACACCTTTGTTGATTTTTACTTCTTTGTTTGCCTGGCATCCCGGCTGGTTCTGATGGCTGCTGTGACTTGTGTTGATTAGGTGGGGGCCTGGCTGTTTCTGCTGGACTGTTGGTATCCTGACACTACTGATCTGGATTGCTGCTATTCTGACAATGAAGACTGGACTTTCCCCCAACGAACTCCTTTTAAGTGGGTCTACACCCTCATTGTTCTTCTTACCCATCCTTTTCTCCTACTTCTGGGTGGTGGGATAGAAGGGGGTGTCAGGTATTTGAGAACCCTTATTAAAGTAGGTTTTGAAAAAATCTAAGCCTACAGCTAGATCAAATGGTAATTATTTCTTAATCTTTTGAGGTGCTTACCTGTTCAATATTTTATTGAGTAGCTTGACTGAGGTGAAGTTTGTGGGTGGTGTTACACAGCTGCAAGCAGTCATTACTGTGCATGTCGCTGTTCAACATGGTAGCCACGAGCCTGACTTCAGAGTCCATGAGGCACAGTTAGACCTTCGTGAGATGAAAATACACACTGGATTCCAAAGCCTTGGTATGAGAAAACAAGTATGCATATCCAGGTCTTCCTACCTCAGGCTCGTGAATGTTGGGCTTCTAGGCATGTGCTACCACGCATGGGGTGCACTGCTCTTAAATTATATGTGTGCACATGCACATATGTCTGTAGGCATGTGTAGGAGGCACTTGTGTATGCAGGTGCACATGGAGGCCCAAGGAGAACCTTGGGTGTTGTTCCTCTGTCTCTGCCTATCTTTTGAGTTTAGTTTTGGTTTGGGGCTACAGTCTGGCACTCACTCGGTAGTCTAGGAGAGCTGGCCAGTGAGCCCTAAGGGTCGCCTAGCCTCTCTTCCTCATTGGGATTACAAAAAACCTACGATCAACCTAGCCTTTTCATATGGGTTCTAGGGGTCGAACTCAGGTCGTGGCTGACCTACCTATCTCCCCAGCTCCTTAAAGTCTTTTCTACAGGGTTTAGAGGATTAGAAATTGTGTGTTGGCCAGGCATTCTATTTGGTCAAGCCATGCTCTTCTGTTTCTCTCACAGCCATCTCCACCTTTAAATAGTGGACAGATACTAACAGGGTTTGGAATCAATCAGGCCTGGGCGGGAAATCTGTTTCCTCTTAGGTCTAACTGTGGGTAGATTATTTAACACTTTGAAGTTAATCACTAACTAAATGATTAACAATAACAATCACGATATCTCAAGGGTCCATAGGAAGTTCTAGGAAGAGCTTAAGTGAGGCCTAGCCAGAACTGTATAAGTGTTAGCTTTCTTTTTGGTTTTTCCTACTTCCATTCTGGTAAGCGACAGGCAGCTATCTAACTGGTGATGCACAGTTTAGGGTATCATTCAGCATGCCTCATAAGACTTACAGAACATTATATATTAATAAGGAACTTCATGGTACAATGTGCAACAGGCTGACTTCAGCTGAGTTATTCAGGTTGGCTAAACTTCACAAGTAACATACAAATAGCCAGTTTGATGTCTTCTGTAATGGGGGAGGGGTGGGAAGAATTGAACTTACCATCTTGGTGATGCAATATGTTCCAAGCCTTAAGGTAATTCTGACTTGCTTGTAGTGACCCCAGTTGGGGATATAATGAGATAGACACAATTGACACGTGTTTCAGGGGATGTTGTTCAAACCATATAGCGTAAATTAGATGTAGAAAGCCATGTGGGAAGTTCTCAAGGGTACTCATTCCCTTTCCAGAGTTCCCTGGAATTTTCTGTTTCTGTCTGGACTCAAAACATCACCAGAAGACACTTTGGATCCTGCCCAGACCCAGGAAAGCACTGTTTACTTTTTAGGTCAGACACCCATAACGGACCATCACCACCTCCTCCTCCTCTTCTGCAGCAAGGAGTCATTTTCCCCCAACAGTGTTCATTATAGATCCTGCCTTTTCTCGTCTGCTGTGATGGTTTGTATATGCTTGGCTCATGGGGTGGCACTATTGGGAGGTGTGACCTTTTTGAAGTAGGTGTGTCACAGGGGGTATGGGCTTTACGACCTTCATCCTGCTGCTTGGAAGCCAGTATTCTGCTAGCAGCCTTCAGATGAAGATGTAGAACTCTCAACTCCTCCTGTACTATGACTGCCTGGATGTTGCAATGTTCTTACTTTGATAATAATGGACTGAACCTCTGAACCTGTAAGTAGCCTCAGTTAAATGTTGTCCTTTAAGAGTTGCTTTGGTCGTGGTATCTGTTTACAGCAGTAAAACCCTAACTAAAATCTTTGCTAAGCATGCTTGCTTCTTTTTCTAGGGTCAGCAACTCTCCCTATTTTGTATTGAAGTAGAACATGTAAGAGAACATTCCAACTCATTCATTTTATGTTTACAATCAGTGGTATGAATTCCATTTATAATGTACCCCCCCCCACCGCCGCCGCCGCCATTTATCGTTCCTTGAAGACTCATTCAAGGTGTAGCATGTATCTGAATTTTTCTTCTAATATTCTGTCATTTTCACACAACACATTTACTTACTTACTTGTCTGTTGATGGACATGTGGGCTGTCTTCACTTTTTTTTTTTTTTTTTGCCCATTATGACCAGTGCTGTCATGGATAAGTTTTATTACAGTTTTGGAAGCAGATGGAATACCAATAAGTAGTGGGCAGAATGGAATTGATAATTGAAGGGAAAATTGCCTTTTAAAAATGGAACTTTTGGTGTACTGAGGGTGCTAGCAGCTCTTCCCTTGCTGAGGATAGGTGCATAGAATTGAGTTTTTGTTACTTCAACACTTATTGTTGTTTTGTATGTTTTTCCTAATGCAATCGATATTTCTATGCAACATGCTTAGTAGGTATGCAGTTAAAAGTAAGAAACTGGTACTGTTGAAGAAAGGCCTCAGTGGATGTATTAGTCTGGGCTATTGATAGGAACAAAGTCACAGAATGCCTGTTTAAGAAGATGCCACCTTCAGTCAATATGGGTCCTTGACAGCAAGCCTAGCAAGGTCCAGTGAGAGACTCTTCCTCAAGGGACTAAGGTGAAGAATGATAGAGCCAGACTCCTGCCATCCTCTGCTGGCTTCTCTGTATTACAGGTGTGTGTCCATGCAACACATCCTCAGTGAAAAACTGGCTTTAGCTTCTACATGTAGAGTGTGGTCTGATGTAACAGAATGGGCACCTCCTGTAGTCCATCCGTCAATCTTGTTTTCATTTGCTTGGGTAAAGATTAAGCATTTTTCAGCCTTCGTGTGAACTTGGCATCCTCACAATTCCTGCTCAAAGTTGCAGTTCCTTTGATTTCTCCTGCACCATCTAGAGAAGTATCTAAAGACTTCCTTCTGGCTGTCACCAAAAATGATAATGGGCCATTAACTTACAGGGTTTCTTTGTTCCTGACTAAGTACCCAATGAGTAGGAAGGCACACTTTTTTTATGTATAAGGCAATAGATTGTTGGAAATGTGGCAGAACACTTACAGGTTCTTTGTCCAAAGGGTAAGAGAGGATAAGTCTATGTATTGTCAAAGTTCTCTTACCTAGGGACTTCTGAGAAAGTCTACTCCCAAAGTAAGCAGTATTAGTTTACCAGGATCAACAGAAAGAACATTGTGTGGCTTCTAATCTATAAAGTCTTTCTCAACTTCCTATTTCTATTTTAGAAAGAAATATATTTTTTATTGGACATTTTCCCAATTGCCAACTTCCTATTTCTAATATTTACAGTAAGGATCAGTTGTTCTGACCTTCTGTAACCTGAGTCATGTTGTTCCTTGGGCAGGAGAGAAACAGCCAGAGGGTAGACTATGATCGCCCCTCTACCTGTATGTTTACAACTGCGCCAACTCTCATCTTCTCTGTGGTGATGCAGCTGGCTAGACATAGGTAGTTCTGCACAAAACTCATTATCATCTGCTTGACGTTCTTAAAATTAAATTGCTTGGGGGCTAGAGGTGGCTCAGGAGTTAAGAACATTGGCTGCTCTTCTAGAAGTCCAAGGTTCAGATCCCAGCAGCTGTCTGTAACTCCAGTTCAAGGAGATCTATCATCCTCTTCTGGCCTCCCTAGACACTACATCTACATGATACACTGATATACATGTGAACAAAACACTCATGCACATAAAATAAAAATAAATATAAAAACATTGAATTGTTTGATGACGAACAAGATGGCTGGACTGTTGGAGGAGACAGGTATGTGTATGCACTGGGATGGTGGCTTTGTCCTCTTCTTTCTGCTTTAGTTACTTGTGCATTGCTGTGACTGAATATATTTGACAGAGCAACTTAATTGGGGGGGGGTGTCATTTGTTTTGGTTCAGTTTCAGACACTGTCCATCCATCATCATGCAGAGGTTGCAGTGGCTGGGTGGCTCCTTCTGAGGCAGTCAAAACATGTGCACAACTTTTTCACATCTTGACAGATGAGAAGGCAAAGGTCTTGACTGGATGGGGTCATCCATAAGATTTCTTTATTTTTTATTTTTTATTTTTTTATTTGATATATTTTTATTTACATTTCAAATGATTTCCCCTTGTCTGACCCCACTCCCTGAAAGTCCCATAAGCCCTCTTCCCTCCCCCTGTTCTCCCATCTACCCCTTCCCACTTCCCTGTTCTGGTTTTGCGCTATACTGCTACACTGAGTCTTTCCAGAACCAGGCCACTCCTCCGTTGTTCTTGTACCTCATTTGATATGTGGATTATGTTTTGGGTATTCCAGTTTTCCAGGCTAATATCCACTTATCAGTGAGTGCATACCGTGATTGATCTTTTGAGACTGGGTTACCTCACTTAGTATGATGTTCTCCAGCTCTATTCATTTGTCTAAGAATTTCATGAATTCATTGTTTCTAATGGCTGAAATTCTGGGGGAATCAGTATCCCTGACCTCAAGCAATACTATAGAGCAATAGTGTTAAAAACTGCATGGTATTGGTACAGTGACAGGCAGGAGGATCAATGGAACAGTATTGAAGATCCAGAAATGAACCCACACACCTATGGCCAGTTGATCCTCGACAAAGGAGCTGAAAACATCCAGTGGAAAAAAGATAGCCTTTTCAACAAATGGTGCTGGTTCAACTGGAGGTCAACATGCAGGAGAATGCAAATTGATCCATCCTTATCTCTTTGTACTAAACTCAACTCCAAATGGATCAAGGACCTCCACATAAAGTCAGACACTCTGAAGCTAATAGAAAAGAAACTGGGGAAGACCCTTGAGGACATTGGTACAGGGGAAAAGTTCCTGAACAGAACACCAATAGTATATGCTCTAAGATCAAGAATAGACAAATGGGACCTCATAAAATTACAAAGTTTCTGTAAGGCAAAGGACACCATCAAAAGGACAAATTGGCAACCAACAAATTGGGAAAAGATCTTCACCAACCCTACATCAGATAGACAGCTAATATCTAATATATACAAAGAACTCAAGAAGTTAGACCCCAGAAAGCTAAATAACCCTATTAAAAATGGGGTACAGAGCTAAACAAAGAATTTTCACCCAAAGAAATTCGGATGGCTGAGAAGCATCTTAAAAAAATGCTCAGCTTCATTAGTCATTAGGGAAATGCAAATCAAAACAATCCTGAGATTTCACCTTATACCAGTCAGAATGGCTAAGATTAAAAATTCAGGAGACAGTAGATGTTGGCGAGGATGTGGAGAAAGAGGAACACTCCTCCACTGCTGGTGGGGTTGCAAATTGGTACAACCACTCTGGAAATCAGTCTGGTGGTTCCTCAGAAAACTGGGCACATTACTTCTGTAGGATCCTGCTATACTACTCCTGGGCATATACCCAGAAGATTCCCCAGCAGGTAATAAGGATACATGCTCCACTATGTTCATAGCAGCCCTATTTATAATAGCCAGAACCTGGAAAGAACCCAGGTATCCCTCAATGGAAGAATGGATGCAAAAAAACATGTGGTATATATACACAATGGAACCATAAGATTTCTAAAGTACCCATTCCATTGACATACATCTCCTATCAAGGCCCCACCTCCTAGACATCTTAATTAGCATGGAAACATGGTTCAAAACATACATACAGTCTACTTCTGCCCCTACAGGCTCATGATCATCTCCAGTGAAAATTGCTTTGGAAACCCCAGAGTTGAACATTCCTCCATTGTCGGTAGTATTGCAAACTTGTACAACTACTCTGGAAATCAATCTGGTAGTGTCTCAGATAATTGGAATTAGTTCTACCTGAAGCTCTACTGTTCCTGGGCACATATCCAAAAGATGCTGTACCACAGGACACAGGACAAGTGTTCCACTATGTACATAACATCTCTATTCATTTTTTATTTTTCAAGACAGGGTTTCTCTTTGTAGCCCTGGCTGTCCTGGAACTCACTCTGTAGACCAGGCTGGCCTTGAACTCAGAAATCTTCCTGCCTCTGCCTCCCAAGTTCTGGGATTAAAGGCGTGCACCACCACCACCTGGCAACAGCTCTATTCATAATATCCCCAAATGGGAAACAACCCAGATATCCCTCAATTGAAGAATGGATATAGAAAATGTGCTTCATTTGCATAATGGCATACTATTCAGCTATTAAAAATAAGGGCATCATGGATTTTGCAGGCAAGTGGATGGAATTAGAAAATATCATCCTAAGTGAGGTAACCCAGACCTGAAATGACATGCATGGTATGCACATTGATGAGTGGATATTGGCTATAAATTACCAAATACCCTCGATGCACCCCACAGGCCCAAAGAAGTTAAACAAGAAGAATGGCCCAAGGAAGGATGCTTGAACCACACTTAGACAGGAAAACAAAATAGTCATAGGAGGCAGAGGAAGGGAGGAAACTGGGTGGGAGAGGAGGGAGAAGGGAATGGGGGGATTCAGGATCAGGTGCCGGGAGAGACAGGAGTGAAGACCACAGAGGCAGGAGAATGAATGGAAATCTGCAGCTGCTGGGGTTGGTGGGGAGCTAGGAAGAGGGGAGAATCTCTAGGAAGTTCCAGAGACCTGGGATAGGGGAGCCTTCTCGGTCGGAGTCAATGTGGGTGACCTTAGTCAAGATGCCTAATAATGGGGACATGGGACCTGAAGAGGCCACCTCCTGTAGCCAGGCAGGATCCCCAGAGGAGGCACAGGGACACCAACCCACCCACAGAAGTTTCCACCCTGTCTAAAAGCAATACAGAAATGGAGCAGAGACTGAAAGAAAGGTCAGTCAACAACCAGCCGAACTGGAAACCCATCCCATGGGCAAGCCCTGACATTATCGATGATATTCTGCTATGCTTGCAGACAGGAGCCCAGCACAGCTGTCCTCCGAGAGGCTTTTCATAGCACCTGACTGAAACAGATGCAGAGACCCACAGCCAAACATTGGATGATGGTTGGGGACACTTATGGAAAGAGTTGGGGCAAGAATTGAAGATTCTGAAAGGGATGGGAACCCCCACAGTAAAACCAAGAGGATCAACTAACCTGAAACCCTGGGAGCTCTCAGAGATTGAGCCACCGTCCAAAGAACATGCATGGGCTGGAACAAGGGCCCTAGAACATATGTAGTAGTCATGGGGCTCACTCTCCACAGTTCCCTTGTCTGGCCTCAGTGAAGGATGCACCTAATCTGGTGGAAACTTGATGTGCCAGGGTAGGGAGATTCCGGTGTGTGTGTGTGTGTGTGTGTGTGTGTGTGTGTGTGTGTGTGTGTGTGCGGTATGTTGTGTCCTACCCTTTCAGAGAGAAGGAGAGGGGAGATGGGGGGAGGAACTCTGTGAGGGAGGTTCCAGGAAGGGAAACAGCATTTGGGAAATAAATAAATAAATAAATAAATAAATAAATAATAAAAGAAACCCCAGAGTCTTACCCATTCCAACATTGTTCGAAAGTTCAAAGTTTCTTTTGAGAATCAAGACAAATTCATATCTGTGAGACCCTGTGACATCAAGAAAGAAATTCTTTAATTTCAATGTATAATGGCCAAGAATAAACATTCCCACTCATAAAGGGAGGAACGGGGTCCTGACTAGGAAGGAGAGGATCAGAGCAGGAACTAAACCCGCACTATAAATAAATGCTGTCAGTATAGGGCAAAACCAGAACGGGGAAGTGGGAAGGGGTGGATGGGAGAACAGGGGAGGGAAGGGGGCTTATGTGACTTTTGGGGAGTGGGGGGCCAGAAAAGGGGAAATCATTTGAAATGTAAATAAAAAATATATTGAATAAAAAATAAAAAAAGAATATATCTAATAAAAGAAAAGAAAACCTGAAAAAAATAAATGCTGCCACTTGATGTCCAGGATTTGGGACAGTGGTGACATAAAGTGAACTGTGACAGACTTTGGCAGCCCCGCCCCTCCCAGGCTTACAATCACCAGCACAGGTGTCTCTTGGGGTGTCTCCCACAGCAGATGTCCTATGTTCTGTTTTTTTCCAACATCCGGGAGTCTTTCCTGCAGCCTTGTCTCTACCTTCACAGCTGCCTGCACGGCTCGGCTCGCGGGATCAGGCTGTCTATCCAGGAAACCCAACTCTGATATTCCGCGCCTCACATAAGGAACTTTCCTCCCCGGATTCTTGTCTCTAGCTTCCATCCGTTAGACTTTGAGTTCCGGATGCTAGAAAACAAAAACAAAACAAAACGATCCAGGGTCAAGTGGATGATGCCAAGTTTTGTTGACAGACAGCTGAAGATGTAGCCAATCCTCTCCGTCCAGAGCTGGGGTGACCTCTGAGCACCTGTGAAACTGAACCGGGGAAACCGCTTCAAGCAGGGTCCCCCTCTGGTGGCGTCACTCCTTTCTTTTCTTTTCTTTTCTTTTTTTTTGAGGGTCCTTTTTTTAATTCGATATATTTTTTATTTACATTTCAAATGATTTCCCCTTTTCTAGACCCCCACTCCCCGAAAGTCCCATCAGCCCCCTTCCCTCCCCGTTTTCCCACCTAACCCTTCCCACTTCCCTGTTCTGGTTTTGCCGAATACTGCCTCACTGAGTCTTTCCAGAACAAGGGGCCACTCCTCCTTTCTTCTTGTACCTCATTTAATGTGTGGATTATGTTTTGGGTATTCCAGTTTTCTAGGTTAATATCCACTTATTAGTGAGTGCATACCATGATTCACCTTTTGAGTCTGGGTTACCTCACTTAGTATGATGTTCTCTAGCTCCATCCATTTGCCTAAGAATTTCATGAATTCATTGTTTCTAATGGCTGAATAGTACTCCATTGTGTAGATATACCACATGTTTTGCATCCATTCTTCTGTTGAGGGATACCTGGGTTCTTTCCAGTTTCTGGCTATTATAAATAGGGGCTGCTATGAACATAGTAGAGCATGTATCCTTATTACATGCTGGGGAATCCTCTGGGTATATGCCCAGGAGTGGTATAGCAGGATCTTCTGGAAGTGAGGTGCCCAGTTTTCGGAGGAACCGCCAGACTGATTTCCAGAGTGGTTGTACCAATTTGCAACCCCACCAGCAGTGGAGGAGTGTTCCTCTTTCTCCACATCCTCACCAACACCTGCTGTCTCCTGAATTTTTAATCTTAGCCATTCTGACTGGTGTAAGATGAAATCTCAGGGTTGTTTTGATTTGCATTTCCCTAATGACTAATGAAGTTGAGCATTTTTTTAAGATGCTTCTCCACCATCCGAAGTTCTTCAGGTGAAAATTCTTTGTTTAACTCTGTACTCCATTTTTTAATAGGGTTGTTTGGTTTTCTGGCGTCTAACTTCTTGAGTTCTTTATATATATTGGATATTACATCCCCCTCTATCTGATGTAGGGTTGGTCACTCCTTTCAAATGCTGTTCTATGGAATGTGCTTTCACTTTCCGCTCTAAGGCTCCAATGGGAGAGCTGTAGCACTCTAGTGCCTTTTTGATGGTCCCGGTACAAAGCCTGGGTTTCTCTTCAGTGGCACCAGTCTCTCAGCCTCTGCTCTCGCCCACACTGGCCTTGTCCATTACTTTAAATGCTGCCCTCACACCCTTTTCCTGATCAAACTGTACGTTTTCCATGCTTTTTAATCTGCTATTTGCTCTTGCTCACTGTACATTTGCCTGAAAGCATTAAACAAGGATTGGAAAGCTGGTTCAGTATTCCCAGCACTCATGTTGAGTGCCTTACAACCACTATGACTGCAGCTCCAAGGGATCTGACACATTCTTCTGGTCTGCATGGACATGTTCAAGTGTAACACACACACACACACACACACACACACACACACACACACACACACACACACACACACAAAGCAGTAACTGTATATGTGTATATACATCCCCAAATGCTATACTATCTTCAAGCTTCCTATGCCAGACTCATTGTGAGATGTGTCCTGAATGCTCTGTGGTCCAATTTCTGTCTCAGACCTCAGAAATGTAGACTTTACTAACCATATTTCTACAGATCCCCCAAAATTTCTACTAGAATGACCCTCAAAGCTCTGCTTCCTTGTTTCTTCCTCCCTCCCTCCCTCCCTTCCTCCCTTCTCCATCCTCCCTCCCTTCTCCCTTTCCTTCTTTCTCCCTTTCCTTCCTTCTTTCTTTCCTTCCTTCCTTTCTTTCCTTCCTTCCTTTCTTCCTTCCTTATTTCTTTCCTTCCTTCCTTCCTTCCTTCCTTCCTTCCTTCCTTCCTTCCTTCCTTCCTTTCTTTCTTTCTTTCTTTCTTTCTTTCTTTCTCTCTCTCTCTCTTTCTTTCTTTCTTTCTCTCTCTCTTTCTCTCTTTCTTCTCTCTTTCTTTCTCTCTCTTTCTCTCTTTCTCTCTTCTTTCTCCTCTCTCT
>NC_067487.1:17646941-17689441 GCF_947179515.1 Apodemus sylvaticus
TTCTTTCTTTCTTCCTTTCTTCTTCTTTCTTTCTTCTTTCTTTCTTTCTTTCTTTCTTTCTTTCTTTCTTTCTTTCTTTCTTTCTTTCTTTCTTTCTTTCTTTCTTTCTTTCTCTCTCTCTTTTTTCTCTCTTTCTTCTCTCTCTCTCTTTCTTCTCTCTTTCTTTCTCTCTCTCTTTCTCTCTCTCTTTCTTTCTCTCTTTCTTCTTTCTCCTCTCTCTCTTTCTTCTTTCTTCTCTCTCTCTCTTTCTTTTTTTTCTTTCTCTCTCTCTCTCTTTCTTCTTTCTTTCTTTCTTTCTTTCTTTCTTTCTTTCTTTCTTTCTTTCTTTCTTTCTTTCTTTCTTTCCTTCTTTCTCTTCCTTCCTTTCTTTCTAACAGGCCGTACCAAATCCTCCCACAGGCCTCATGGAAAGCAGTTCTGCAGAATGTCCCGTAGCTGGGTTATCACGACAGTGATTTCCGTCATCTGGTCATGGGTGAGTTGTCGTGGCAGTGCTTTTTCTTTCTGTACTCGGGACTCTGTGTGGCTGTGAAGAGACTCACTGGAAAGAACAGCCACTAGAGGAGGGAAATGGTAGGGACTCTGTGTGGCTGTGAAGAGACACACTGGAAAGAATAGCCACTAGAGGAGGGAAATGGTAGGGACTCTGTGTGGCTGTGCAGAGGCTCACTGGAAAGAATAGCCACTAGAGGAGGAAATGGTAGCTGGGCTCACAGCTTCAGGGAGCTGCCACCATCATGGCGGGGAAGGCGTGACAGGCAGCTCTGTTAGGGAGCTGGTGGCAAGTTTGGTGCATCAGGAAGTGAGGGGTGTGGATGGAAATATCCAGGGACTTTACTCTCCAAAGCCCCTCCAGCAGTGAGCTCTTTCTGCATCGAGACCCCGTCTCCTAATGGTTCTTCAACCTCCCGCAAGCTAGGGAACAAAATCCAAAGCACTGACCTTGTGGAGGTGGCAGATATTGAAGTTTCAAATTATAATACCGATATTACTTGTTATCCAGAATGTAAGTCTTAATCAGAAAGTTACCAATTTAATTAGAAAATTATCCTACTTGCTCTACAAATATAACAACACTGAGAAGAATTTTAAAAGTGATTAGTTCACATTCTATTTCCTTAGGTAACTATGCTATTTTCTTCTTTTGAGACAGCCATTCTGTAGCTCAGGCTGGCCTGGAACTCACTGTGGAGCCCAGGTTGGCATAAAACTCACTCTGGAGCCGAGACTGGTCTTGACCTGGCGGGAATCCTATCTGTACTTCCTGGGTGCTGAGATTACAAGGATATGCCCGGTTTCTCTTGCTTTTTTCATCTGGTTTCTATCTCTAGTATTCCTCTAAGACTTATCTTTCAGCTTCCTAAGGGCTGCTCACACTGTCACAGACAATGCCCCAGTGTGGCAGTTCACATCGGATGCAAGCAATAAACCCTGGAAACATGTCTAACCTGAGGCGAGCGGCAGGTACTGGCGGGAAGGCAAGGTAGTGGTGTGTGTGAAGTGGGGTTGTGGTGCAGAAACGAAGTGTGTATGTAAATGCTGCATTAAACCTATCCCTGTGATTGCTAATTAAAAACTAAAATGTCTGAAGTGTAACTTTAAATATGTAAAACTTGAGGACCTATATGTCTTTCTATAAATGATGAAATAGTCCAAGAAAAAAATTCTTATCAATTGATGATTAGGAATTAGAGTGTTGTTGACACCTAGAACATTCTGTTGAAAACAAAAGTATTATTTCATTGTAGCTATTAGCACGTGCTGAGAAAATTTACTTAAATTGCTTCCTTGGTATTTCCTTATCTCTGAACTGAGTAAATTAACAATTTTTAATTTTCTTATATATATCTCACCTGTTGTCCATAGTAATTCAGAAGAAATATTGTTCTTCATATGCTTGATAAATGCAGTGTCATATATCTATGAGACTTGAAGTTGTATAAATTCAGTGAACATATTCAGTGGGCAATGAGAGATATTTAAGGATCAAAGACTGAAGCTTTAAGATTTATTAAAATTAGATGTCTTTATACCAAGGCAACATACCACAAAACAAAAACTTAAACATGTCAAGAGAATGCAAAAAAAAAAAAAAACCCCACAACTGTTCTGAGAGATTGTATCTATTTCAGAGTTTAATAAAAACAAAAAGATAAAAATAAAAAATAAGTTTTCAGAATATAATAAATACCTTAGGCACTGTATGTATACATATCTTTGTATGTTACAGAAACTACATGATTATTTGTGATTCAGCCATCCTGTAACTCAGACACGTTTTGAGCACCAGAACCATCTCACACACAGTTCTCAAAGTAGAAGCCGTAATGACTGTATCAGTTGCTGATAGTTCAGTAAAACTGTAATCAATAAAACATGGAGAATGCTGAACTGAAGAAAGTTCTGGTACACCCAGTGGGACTTTCCTTAGTATTATATTTTATTGGCAGACAGTGATCAGAGGCATGGGTCCCATGTTAATTTAGGTCTCTGGGAGACAGGAACAGTAAACGGCACACTGTCACAGAGAAATCGAAATTTTCTGTGAATTGGGCTTCCTTAGGTTACAGGGACTGCTGTCAATCCTTGGGGATATTCCCAAAGGTTCACAAAAGTCCTGCTAAGGGATGACTTTTCGATGTAAGCAGTTGAAGAGCCATCATGAGCTATATATGATATTTTTTTGAGTTTTAAGGAAACGGGACCTTGCCAACAATGTGCTTTCCAAGTTATGATAAGATCTTCCTGCCCAGTCCGGAGTTGCTCTCAGGAGCCCTAGACTCTGAATCAGAAGAAAGCGGAAGCCACGGCTTCCTTCCCTGTTGGACCGGCTTCCCCAGGGCAGAAGTGTCTGCAAGTTCTCAGCTCAAACTCCAGCTCTAGGTTTTGTTCAATGCTTTCTGTATTGAGCTCAACCAAAGACCTCATGTGACCTCCCAGAAGGAATCTTTCCCCACTGGGGGGCAAAACAACAACTTTGTTTAGCCTATCCTGTAAGATCTTAAATATCAACATCAAATTTTAAAATGTACTTCATGTGCTACCAAGTGTGACTTGCACTGGGATGGGAGTGAATTATCTTTGGTCAATGAAAACTCTACATTTTAGATAGAATTTCCCTGAGGTAGCTCTGCTTGCGTATAACAAGAAAGCTCTGTTCATTTAATAAAACTCAGAAGAAGGAGACAGAAGAATGGGATGATGGCGCAATACAGGTCTCTACCTCTCCCTCTCCTCTCCTTTTCCTCCCCTCCCTCCCCTCTCCCCTCCTCCTTTTCCCTCCCCTTTCCTCTCCCCTCCTCCTCCCTCTCCCTCCCCTTCCCCTTCCTCTCCCCTCCTCCTCTCTCTACCTCCTCCTCTCCCTACATCTCCCCTTCCCCTCCCTCTCCCCTCCTCCTTCCCCTCCCCTCCCCCTCTCTATCCGATGCTGATGTATATGCATTCTTGGTCTGTCTCCCTGTATGTAATTAGATCAAGGAAGAAAATGACCACAAGGAGGCAATGGTTGTGTGAAAGTAATTGCCTGGTAAAGACATCCAGAATATGCCACACCGGGGGC
Organism: Apodemus sylvaticus; assembly: GCF_947179515.1. NCBI lineage: Eukaryota > Metazoa > Chordata > Mammalia > Rodentia > Muridae > Apodemus > Apodemus sylvaticus. Next base: position 17,650,501 of record NC_067487.1, read on the forward strand.
TAACTAAAATATGCACTGAACTAAGGAAAGAAAAGTGAGATGTCTCTCAGAATAGTGAGAAAAACAAATAAAAAACCAAAACCCTTCACCACAGGTTTAGACACCTAGCATTCTGCCACAGCTTCCGCATTGACAGAGCAAGCAGGACTCATCAGGACAAGAAGGCCGGATTAACTATTACTGTCTTGTGATGGTCTCCGCTACCTAGTCCCTCAGCGCTTTCTACCCTCCACTTCCTGTCTGCTTCTCTCTCACTGGACCTCTCACTTGGGGGAGAGAGTATTCCCTCTACGCAGGGGCTATGTGGTCTTTGATGCTCTCCATCCTAGCTTTACTCATGGAGTAGTCCTCTCAAAGCAATGCTGGCATGGTCGAGTCTTGGTATTTAAGAGGCAGAGAGAGCAGTTGACTCTGCCATCGTGGAAGGCACCATTCTTCCAGGCCAGGTGAGCTCACAAAAGGAGAACTGGGCCTGGCCTCCATGCATTCCTCTCAGAAGGAAGCCAGCTTTATCTCTAGGCTAATAAGAGGAAGTCTGGCCTTGAGGTTTGTAAGCTAGAGCTGATTGCCGGAGAGTAAATGTGGCTGTAAGGCAGAATTGCTGTGTTTCCTTCCTCCTTGCTTAGAACATGAAAGGGGCAGCAGTGTGCTCTGTCTGTTCTGTAGAGACTGGAGGTATGTGCACACATGAGCATCTGTCAGTATACTGAAAGCTATGTACATATGTATGTAAGTATGTATGTATGTATGCATGTATGTATGTATGTATGTACATATTTAGTGACAGGGTCTAACTGTGTAGCCCATGTTGACCTCACCCCAAACATGTGATTCCATTTTCCTCTAATTCTGTGTGCTAGGAGTACAGGTATGCACTATGTTTCCATTAGAAAGTTCTTCTAAAGTAGCAGGTATGTCAGCATTTAGCTAACCTTGAGATGTGTAATTTGATTTTTTAGCAAGAGCTAACAGAACTAAGAACAACATACCAGCAGAACAGAAAGGAGGACAAAGGCTTTATTCGATGACTTAATATTTACAACCATATTCTCTTCCTTTATACTGTAACTTTTATGACAAATCTACTCTGTAGCTAAAACTTTTCAGTGGAAGTCGCATTAAGTTGACTGGTCATGGATGGTGAAGACGATCTCTGAGAAGACTGAACTTGGTGTGTGAAGAAGGGGTTCATTTGGCTCTCAGGGTGGCCTCCTGTGGCCTCATGGGTGGTAATGTATTTAGTATTACACAAGGCAGGCAGGAAATCCTTCTGAATTTTTACTCAGCAAGAACTTTGGATATACCTCTAATAAGAGTGACCACTTAAGGGCTGGAGAGATGACAGCTCAGTGCTTAAGAGTGTATACTGCTCTTCCTGGGGACTTGAATTTGATTCTTAGCATCTACATAGGGTGGCTTGTAACTTTCTGAACTCCAGCTTCAGGGGGATCCGAAACCTCCTCTTTCTTCAGGAACCTGCACATAACCCCCTCCCCAACCCCCCACACACGTACATTATTAAAAAGAATAAAAATAAACCATAAAAAACAAGGACAATCATTTCAAAATGCCAAAACACTCCTTGAGACTCATGTTAGGCTTTGGAGCCAAGATCATTAAATCGATTTGCTTCACCTGAGCATCAAGTGTGGTCAGTCAGCCAACCTGTCGGGCAAAGGGAGGTTTTCCTCAAGCTGCTTAAGCTGTCCTCACTAAATCCTTATGATTGAGATAAGTCCTAGGACTACAGGGCTTGGAACTGATAACTACAGAAGTCAGTACTCAAAAGCAGCTGACAAGACTTTGGTAGAAAGAATCTATCACCCCACACCTCACAGCATGCCAGTCGGAGGGAAAGGGGAATGGTTCTCCTGGCACCTATAGGAAACCATCCAGCAAACATCTCATCAGTTGGAAGACAGCTTTAGAGTAGGGCTTCCCTTTCTCCTACCTACACAAGCAGAGCGTGAGGCGTTCTGGTATCACTTCCTGTGGCTTTACTTCATATTCATCCACTTGTGTTTCTTTACGTATGCCAGATTTAGATGTCTGATTTTTAGATTGTTATTTTAAAGAGGATTTCTTAGGACCATGAAAGATGTTTCTTAAACTTCTTGATCACTTCAAGCCAGACAACAATGAGCTAGAACAGGGGAGTATGGTTCACTAATACTCATGATCATTTTCTAACAGCTGTATTTAGCAATTATTTCAAAAGGTTTTTTAAAAAAATTCTAAGAAGATGCTGAATACAGGAGGTATACTTGTGTTTGTCACTGAGTCTGGAATGTGCTGAAAACAATACACCAGGTTGAGGGAGACCTTGGAGATGTCTAAGGGACAGACAGAGAGGAGACAAAGTACAAGATGCTGGTAGAAAATGTAGATCAGGAATAGAGCTATGTTGACTACAACATGATTTTAATTTTTCTGAATATTTGAGTCTTTAAAATTTGAAAATATTAGGAAAAATACTAGCAACAAAGGATAAATGACATAATTTAATACTGTTAGATAATGAGTTGGTAACTTGCACATGGAGATTTAAAAATTCTTCTTGTAAACAAACAAGTAAGAAAAAATGAAAGAGCGGAAACTTTGAAGCATGTAGTTTTAAAGAATGACAGAAAGAAAAGTAAAATGGAGGAAATAATAGTTTTTAGAGGGGAAGGGATAGGAATTTTCACAATGGAGGGAAGGATAAATTTGAAGAAATAAAAGGATGTAAAAATTGCAAATGATACTTGCCCTGCCCTTTTCCTTAGTAAGGAAATACAATTTTCCTTTTTTCTGTGTTATTTGAACTTGTTCTCCATGCCTGTGGTCTGCTCTGAGTACTTTTTCCCACTCTTGGCCCTGTTTGTCGCTCACGCTGCTGCTTTTCTCTGTTTCTTCAGCACACACTGCCTCATAAACTGCCCTGTCTGCTGCCTTCCTCTTCCGGTTCATTCTGCAAATTCTCTTCCGGTTATTCTTTTCAAAATATCAGATATATCCCTGTGAGACTTTGGCAAGTAGTCGGGGACCTTTCCCTCTGTTTTCTTCCCCGATTCCTTCTCTGCTACGTGGCCTTTCCCTGGTTTTTAACTCAGAGAGATCCGTCTGCTTCAGTATCTCCAGTGTTGGCCTCACAGGCATGCGTCACTGTGCCTGCATTTCTAGTCCTCAACACCAACGCGTTAATCCTCCGCCGCCGCCGACAGACTTTATGTGGGAGAATCAGTTTGATTAGACTTTGGTTTACCTGATGATATTGTGATAGCATTGAGTTAGCCTTGCTACAGTGTTCTGTGGGCTTCTCCAAGGTGAATTAAGGCTGTTGCCTGAGCAATGCTCATGTAATACTGTGACTTCTGTCCTGAGACTTCTCAGTTTCTGATTTTCAGGAGGTTGGGGTGACTTGTGGTGTGCTGCTAGGACTCAGACATTCTATGGTATTTATGGGTTCAGTTGTGCACCATCAGTTTCATGGGCTTAGGTTCTCCCAGTACTTCAGATATAGATACAGGACTTTCACAAATATAACTAGTTAAGAAGAGGTTATACTTAAGTACAGTGGGGCCCTAACCCAAGCTGGCTGATTTCATATAAATGGAGAGACATATAAGTGGAGAGATCATATAAGTGGAGAGACAGATGTGCCCACAGGGAGTGTGTGTAAGCCAACCAGATAGTCCTGGAATAGACCCTCATAGTCTGACACCTTGATTTTGACTTTTTTTTTCTGGTTGAACTAGGAGACAGTTCACCCAGAGTATGATGTATTCCACAGAAGCTGAGTTAATACCACACTTCCCTCTGGGATTGGCTCCTCCACATCGACAGTATCTGGTCATTGTCCACAGCTGGGTCCTGGGCTTTACATGAAGAGTGATGGTCTGCAGGGCCTGGGTCTCTCCCGGATGCCTTTCCTCTGATGCTCACACTGACACAACTTCAGTGTGCTCCTGTCACTCAAGTCAGAGAGCTCAGAACCAGAACGTCCGCTTGGAGAGAAGCCTCTGTAAATCCCAGGCCTGGGCTGCCACGCCCGCTCTCTTGACAGTTCCCACGGGTTCTGTACACTTTGATTTTGTCCTTTCTGGATTCTCACCTTTGTAATTTTCAGAACCCTGCCTTCTGTCCCTTTTTTCCCTTTACCACTGTCACGGAGTTTTGTTCCCCACTCGCAGCACAGGTAGACTTCCGGTTCCAGTCTGATTTCCATCCTGAAACGTCTCCAGCATCCCACTTGAGTTCTGAATGATTTGCCTCCATCCAGTGTCCCTCCTTATGATTCATGGTTCTGTGGGATGGACACATGCACAGTCATGTATCTGTCACCACTGTACCACCGAGAACAGCATCGTTGCCCAGAAGAATCCCCTTCACTGTTTCTTTGTATTTAACCATTTCCTGCCCATTACAGGCAAAAGCACGTAAATGATCTCAGTGTTAATCCTGCTCTGCTTTGGTCAGTTGTCTGTCTCAGTAAAAGATGTTCTTTGTAATTCCAGTTTGAGGTAGGAATCATTCATTTTAAATGGGCTTTTGTTATTGTATTATTTTCATGGCGATGAGCAAATACCTGACAAGAAATACTTAAGAGAGGAACATATTATATAGCTTTGAGGCAGCTGGTGACACCATATCCGAAGTCAGGAAGCAAGGCATATGTAGAAAGTGGGGTCAGGCTATAAGACCTTGAGTCCCACCTCTAGTGATGATGCACTTCCTCTAACAAGTCCCCGCACCCCCAGTTCCCAATATATCCATTCCCTTCTTAAACAGCCCTGGCCTCAGGGACTGAGTAATAAACATGACCCTATGGAGAATGCTCCAGATTCCAACCACAACATGTTCCTGTTGGCTCTTGATGTTTCTTGTGACTTTCAGAAATGCAGTGAGGTCAACATAACCTTCTTATCCATGGGAATTTACTGAAGGAAGCCTATGGTAGGTAACTGCCAGGGGGGGACTCTTTGGAGTCTCTCCCCGATGGAGCTCCTGGGAGGTGGTGGGACCCTTATAAGGTGATGCCTAGTAGGAGGTTTTAGTTCTTACGTACATGCTTTTTATTTTGTTTGTATTTTCTTCTCCTTTCATACAATACATCTCAATTGCAGCCATCACTCTTCCCAGCCCTCCCTGCCCTCTCCTTCCCCCCCCCCCCCCACATCCCAGATCAACAACTCCACAGTTTCCCTTCAGAAAAGAGCATGATTCCCAGGAATATCAACCAAACATGGCATGAAATCAGATTAGCCGCAAAGCCTCATATCCACGCTAGATGAGGCAACCTAGTAAGAGGAAAAGGGTCCTCAGAGCAAGCAAAGGAATCAGAGACACCCCTGCTCTTATTGGTAGAAGTCCCACAGAACCCCCAAGCTACATAACCGTAATGTGGATGCCAAGGACCTAGCACAGATCATGTAGGCTCCGTGATTGCTACATCAGTCTCTGTGAGCTAAAGGACACTCTTGAAGGAGTAGCGTTCAGCCCCCCCACCCTGCCCGCCATCTTTCTGTTTTACTTAGAAGCTGTGAGGTGAGTGGTTTTACTCCCCTGTGCGCATTCTTTTTTTATAATGTGATGACATAAAACTTGAAAAACTACGAGCCAAAGCCAATCCTCCCCCTATAAAGTGATCCTCTCAGACGGCTGTTACATTAATAGAAACTCTGACATTTACATTCTCGTCTTTTCTTAGATAATCTCAGACAACGAGTTGATTTAAGAGCGATCAATTTATGAGCAAAGGATTTATGATGAAGTTGAGAGACAGGACCTTAAGATTCCCAGTTAGGCCGGCAGTTTAGATAAACAGAATAAGCCTGCTTACTGAAGACATCTTTATTGAGCACCAGGCTTCGTGTGCAATATTTCAGTCTCTTTCATTGAAGAACTTATCACATTCCTCCCATGGGATTTAGAGGGATAAACATGAGTCAAAGCCAGTCTGGGAAAGTGCTGCAGCAGGAATGTGACGGGCAGATCTGTCGGGGACGCAGTCCCAGGTGCAACATTCAGAGCTGACTTAGACGTCTCATTACGTGGATTGTTCCAGCAGGTGGTTTCATCTGGGGTAGAAACAGCTTCCTTCCAGGGCGAATCAACGGCTACGAGGCCGAGTGCTAATCTTGCATTATTCTAGAGGTGACAAACTTTACTGGGGAAAGTGAGTTGGTGAGTCACTTAGACTTTGGGAGCTACACTATCTTTGTCATATCACCCTCCTCTCCCACAACTCTGAAAAAGTGTAAAAACTGTTCCTGGTTTCTGGGCTGCTTAAAAAAAAAAAAAAAAGAGCCACATTCCCGGAGTCACATAAGGTGTACAGTGTGCGCTGTAAGCCATTTTACAGAGCCCTTTAAATCTTAGGGATCCCTCCGAAGGAAGGTTCTCAGACAGAACCAGGATATAAAGCCAGATGTTGTTTAGAGGGGTTTTGTAGCTTTGCTCACTGGCTGCCCTTCTGTGGGTGGCTTGTTTGTATGAAGCCTCACTGTGTGGCCACACAGGCTCCTCCAGTGGCGTGAATTTACCCTCCCACATTAGTGTCAGGTTTGGCCACATTGCCTCTGTGAAATGTGAGTGGGGATGTGGTGTGCTTCTTCCTAGAAGACGCCGATGAGCCAATGTGTGTGGTGAGCCATCACTAGGTTCTTTTGCTGACTGGAAATGGCATCATGTGTATCCACCATTTCACCCTTCTGCCACTGTGTAGACCTGTTGGGTTCCATAGCTGCCTGCAGCTATTACGAAGTGGGTTTCTGGAACAGAAGCTGAGGGATAAATAGGGAAGGGGCGAAAAGAAGTATGGCTAAGACAATATTCACTGATCAAAGCCCGAAACTTTAATGGCGCCAGACCTTTTAACAGTTTGGGCAAACCCTTCCCCCCAGACTCTGGGCTGAGTTCCGGTGGAAGTTGTCTAGCTTCTCTTGGAGGTCCTCGTCTTGACTGCTCCAGCAGCTGGGTGGGTCACCTGCTTAATTCAGGAATTCCTAGACCTGGAGAAACAATGAACTTAACCTTTACTTCGAGCACTCCACCCTAGGTGGAGCAGGATCCTGGCTATCTGGGAGAAGTTAACCTTGACCAAAGTCAAACTCTGACTGTGTGCATGACTGCCCCAATATGGCTCTGTACATAGACCTGCCATTGTGTGAGGCTCTTCTGTTGTATAAAAGTATGACATCTCATGCAGTTGTCATTTAGGAGTATGGCACTGCGTGGATCTGACATTGTGTGGAGACGCCAATGGGTGGAGCTGTCATTGTGTGACTCTGCTGTTGTATGAGTGAGTCATCTGTGTCATTGTGTGGCTCTGGCATTGACTGGATGCATCATGGTGTGGGCAGGACACTGCATGGAATCTGCCATTCCACAGGTATGACATCGTGTGTCTATGCTAGGGCTTTCTCCGTCCTCAAGACCAGCGGTACCCAACGGGCTGGATCCCAGAGTGAGGAGCACAGTCAGTGACACTTCTCAGTTTGTCTGTGAAATAGGCGTGACGTAAGCCATCAAGGCATGGCGGTATACAGACAGACATGTTGATGGAGAAGTAGCTGAGAGTTCTACACCTGGATATGCAGGCAACAGGAAGAGAGGGAAAGATGCTGGACATGGAATGAGCTTTTTGAAATCTCAAAACCTCTTCCCGGTGACACACATCCGGCCAACAAGGCCACACCTCCTAACCATGTCAAAGTGTCATTCCTGGTGACCATGTATTCAATCTATGAGCCTATGGAGGGCCATTCTCATTCAAACTACCATAGAGGCCAAGCCCATTTTTATTGTTGTTATTACATAATCTAAAAAAGTGGTCCAGAACACAAAAATATCTGTGCATCCACTGAAACTGTCACAGTTTGGCCTTATACAGCAGAACGAAACAGGTATGTGTCAAAATTGAGGAATTTATTTATAAATTATGAGAAAACACACACACCACACACACACACACACACACCCGCTTTATATACATATGCACAGTCACATACACTTGCACATATTATAAAGTTGGTGCATTTTAATGAAGTGGTAAAGCTTGTATACTGGCCAGGAATTCTAACTGAGGCAAGTCAGTAAAGGGTAAACAAGATGCAAGTCAAGCTGTTCTGGCTAAGACAGCAACTCACAGAAAATAGTTAACTCCACAAACCTTGCAAATATAATTCACATTTATGACAAAGTATGGTGGTGTGAACAAGAATGCCCCCCCCCCTGTAGACTCATAGGGAGTGACACTATTTGTGGTGTGGCCTTGCTGGAGGAAGTGTGTCACTGGGGTTAGGCTTTGCGGTTTGGAAAAGCCCAATCTAAGTCCAGAGTCCCTTTCTTTCTGCTGCCTGTGGAGCCAGCGGTAGAACTCTGAGCTACCACTGCTGCCTGCGTGCTGCCCTGCTCTCTGCCATGAGGGTAGTAGACTAAGCCTCTGAAATGGTAAGCCAGACCTGATTAAAGCTTTCTTTTAGGAAGACCAAAGTGTGGATACTCCAGGCCTTCATAGAAGGGGAAACAAATTTTCCATGGGAGGAGATACAGAGACAAAGTGTGGAGCAGAGACAGAAGGAAAGGCCATCCAGAGACTGCCCCACCTGGAAATCCATCCCATATGCAGTCACCCATAGGCAGAATGTGGAAAGCAGGTGGACACTTTACATGGCGTTTAATAGGCAAACTAGAAGGGGCTTGAAAGAGCGGTGCTGAGACAAAGGCAGATCGCGACAATCCAACACAGAGGATTCAGAGAAGAATCTTAGTGAGAGGCCCAAGACCATTCTTGTGATATCCTGGCAAAGAATGTCAGGGTTTTCTGCCCTTTTCAAGAAAATCTGCCGGAGGTTAAACTGAAGAGTTTGGGAGTATTGGCCGAGAAGAGGAGATTTCCAGGCAGCGGAGTGATCGCTGTGGCGTATGGTTATTAGCGCTCGCTCACTTGCGCTGCTTTTGGGAGGAAAGGAGCGCCGGGAAGTGTGGAGCTACATGCACACGGCTCCCGGAGATAAAACAAGTTAAAGAAAACCCTGATGCTAAAGAGAGTAAAGCAAGTGGTGACCTCTGGCAAGACTCCACCCAGCTAAGCTTCCGACTTCTGAGAGGAAATAAAGGAAAACTCAAATACTGAAGGAATCCACAGAAAGCAGGAAGCTGATGAAAATGTATTTGAATCCAGGTGGGGGAGGCAGGTGGGGGGGGTCAAGTTTCAGCCCCAGCAAGCGGAAGAACCTGGCAGCTTCGGCCAAGTGTTTCTGGCCTTTAAAGTCATAGGTAGAAGATGTGGCTAAAGAAAGCCACTGAGGCCAAGCATGTGTCAGTGTGTCAGGGGTGTCCCTGCTGTGACGCTGTGACGCTGTGAATGTGAAGCCTGGGTTGCCTTGGAGACCCTAAAAAGTTGCAGATGCTCTAGTCCTGGGATACCTGCGAGGGAAGCTGCTAACTGGGAACAACCAGCCCCAAGAGAGACAGAGAGATGTGTGCAGCAGTCCACAAAGCTGAAGAGCGCTTTGACATTACACATGGAGATGCAGAGCTGTTTCTTATTGATCCAAACATATTGATAGGTAACAATGGCTGACTGTCACAGAACATTTTACATGTGCCAGGTATTAGGATAAATGCATTAGATAGTTTATTTAAGAGCAAGGTTTCTTTATCTCCGAAAAAGTCTATAAACCTCTTACAGTTGGCTCACATGCTAGGTCCACATCTACAGATTGACCAATTGTAGAGGAGAAATATTGTAAAAATAAAAAAAAAACTGGATTGTATGGAACATATACAACACTTGTTATGGCTATTACCTGAGCTATGCAGCACAGTAATTCCTATAGCACATGCATTGCATCGGGTACTCTAAATAACACATATAATTTAAAGTTTTCAGAAGGATAAGGAAGTTATGTGCAGATATTATGCCATATTAGGTGAGATGCCCGAATGTCTCATATTTTGCTATCTGTGGGCAGCAGTGGTCTTGGAACCACACCTCCAGCATAGCTTGTAGCGTCTGTCAGGATCCAGACTAGACTGTTTCTGCTCAGTCCACATATACCTGTGGTGATCTGTTCTGCATAGGCAACAGCAAGCCGCTAAGAATCCATGAATCTTTACGCCCCTAACAGACTCCCAAGGAGCCTGGATTCCAGGAGAACAGAAGGGGCCATTTTCACTTCCCAAGGAAGTTGCTAGACCTCGGGTTGCCAGACCCTGGGAAATGAGTAGGCTCCCAGTGGTGGCATGTCCCCCATTCTCACCCTATCTTTTGTGTAGTGGGTATACCACAACTGTGGGCCCCTCCTCACTTCCCCTCACTCTTGTGAGACTCACCATGTAAGACTTCTTCCCCCAACCCCCGACTTGCCTCTCAAAGGGGAATCAAAGCCAGCCTGATGATATGAAACCCTCACATTCCTCTAAGATTCCTTGGCTTGGACTTTCAGACCCCCACCACACTGCTATCCATCTATGAAGTCGGTGTCTATCCTTGCCCCAGAACTCTTGCTATGTAGCTATCTGTCCAGGACATTACTAACTTTTCTAATGAATCTTTTATTCAAAAAGCTAATGCATCTCAGTGCTGCCCTTGAATAACAAACCCTCAGTCTTTCACATTGGTAAGACTCCGGGGCTTAAACAACATGAAACAATATATCCAAAGCCACAGAGATAGTAAGCAGCAGAACCAGGACTTGAATTCAGTCTTATCTGAGAACCCACCCTCTGGCCTGGAGGATAAAATATCTTTTTTCCCAGTTTTTCCTCTGTGCTGCTGCTGGAAGTCTAAGGACCTTGAAAAGGCTAATGCAGCTTGCAACAACTGTGCTCCATGTAACGTCTTGACATCTTTATAGCCTTCAGTGGTCCACGAGATATCACGAACCATACAGAAGGCCTCAAGTGAAGAAATCCTCACGGCTTCATGGAGTGCCCTTGACATTGATTAAGTGACGGCATCCAAAGGGAAACAGGAATATGTGTCTGAACACAGTTGTATTAACAACAGGTGACTTGTCCTGAGTCCTCAGATCCTGCTCCAGAGTGAGTTCTTAGCACGGTGTCTCCTATTTTCTAGGGTAAGCATAAAATGTGTGGCCTGAAAACCAGCCTCCAGAGGGCAGCTATTTGGACTCCTATTCCTGATTTACTGGAGCAAATGTCTAGTATTTCAGGCTGATTTTAAAAATGGTAACTTGTCAGGAGTCAGAGCTTCCCTCTGGGACCTGAAACTGGTTTTTGTCCTCTTTTCTTATAGGACCATAGGAAGAAACTCTGTATTTAAATCACATGGGTGGAGACACTAGAGAACAGAGGTAAGGCTTGATGGTAAAGGGTGAGAAGGAGACGCAGTGGACAGTGTGTGCGCTGCCCTATTCAGAGAGCTAGGCTGGGTCCATTTGGGGTGTTTTCAGTGTAATTCAACATGTTTCGCATACTAGCGAGACCTCCATTTTCTAGCTCATCTGGATGATTGGACGATGGTTTATTTTACTGGATTTGGGCCACTTGTGATTTTAGGCCCTGGACTATAACGAAGGGATTGTATTAATCATTTTTCTTGTTATTTCCACGGTACCCAATAGCAGCAACATAAGCAGGGAAGGGTTTATGCTAGCTCACTGTTTCTGTCGTTGTAGGGTCAGGGCATTGTGCAGCCCCTCCATTCACGACTGCTGAGGGTAGAGGAGAAGAGGTTTACACCCTGGCAGAACAGAAGGCAGAGATGAGACTCGAAGTGAGCAGGCATGATGTTCCTCTGGGCACCTACCCAGGAATCTACATCCAAGTAGGCACCACGTCCAGTGCTTCCAGAACCAACCAGTACGGCCCCTCCTGCCGTGAATCAACAATCAAAACTGAAGCCCGGGGAAGAAATGATCCATACATTCATAACCATAACCATGTATTTCAGATGCAAACCATAGTAGGCGCTTAACTTTCAAGGTCAGAATGAAATTTCAGGTCAGAATGAGGGAGCAGAGTCTGGAAAAGAAGGCAGGGCAGGTGTGGGTTGAAGGGATAGACTAGGAATGGGGGAAACGCAGGAACAAGGTAGGGAGTTAGGACTGATTTTCCCAGGTCTCCGAATGCCTTTGAGATCCTAATGGGGATTGATCAACTCTGTGGATTGCTTTGAGTCGTACGGCCTTTTCCACATTGGCTCTGCTTCATAAGCATGGGGAGTCGATTCAGTTTCTAGTGTCTGGTCAATTTCTTGCTTCAGTGATTTCATTTGTCACTGTAGGGTCTCCCGACTTCTTGCTTTGAGTCACTCTTAGATATTCTGGAGTGGGGTTTTATTTGTTTGTTTTCTGACAACATTCTTGGCAAGTTCATCTTTGTTATTTGGGACAGCTGGCGGTTACTGAGTGCTGGCCTCACGCTTTGCGGCAGCTTTGAGTGTTTATCACCTCGCAGACTTTCTGGCGGAGTCTTCAGGGTCTCTTTAGTTTAGGATCATTTCTTTTAGAATCATAATATTTTGGCTTATTCCTTCCTTGTTTCCTCCACTTATTTCTTTTCCTTGTCTTATTTCTACAGCCAAGACTTGAGCACTGTATTAAATAAGAGGGAAGAGTGTAGACTCCTTGTCTCCTTTTTGATCTTAGAGAAATGCTTTTTCATTTACCCCATTTAGTATAGGTTGAGCACAGGTTTGTTATTTACAACATTAATTGTGGTGAATTATGGTCTTTCTGTTCCTAGGCCATTCAGGGCTTTTACTAAGAGAGGATGTTGAATTTTATCAAAGGTCATTTTTCTGCATCTATTGAGATGATCACGTACGTGGTTTTTTTTTTTTTTGACCTGAGTCTATTTGCATGTTGTATTATATTTGTCAATCTATGCCCGTTGAATCCTCTTTGCATCTCTAGTATGAAACCAACATCATCATGGTATATGATCTTTTTAATGTGCTGTTTGAAATCAGCTTGCATGTATTGGAAAATTTCTGTCAGTGGTCATCAAAAATTGCTTTATAGTTTTTGAGTGTATGTGAGTGCATGTGCATATATTCATGCGTGTGTTTTTGTCTCTGCCTGTGTTCATGTGCATTCATACCATGATACCCACGTAGAGGTTGGAAACCAACCTGTAGGAGTCTACTCGCTCCTTCCACATGTGGCTCCTGGGTGTGAAACACAGGTCATCAGGCATTGTGTCTGTACCTTCATCCCTTGAGTCAAATCTCAGCTTTGATGTCATGTAATACTGGCTTTAGAGAAAGTGTTTGGCTACGTTCCTTCCCTTTTCACAATAAGGAATAGTGTGAGAAGTATGAGGTTATTTCTTTAAGCTCTGGTAGAAATTGGAAGGAAACTCCTGCAATCCTGGACTTCCCTTTGTTGCTAAGTTTTGTATCATTGCTTCAATCTTTTTTTCTTTTTTTTTTCTTTGCTTTTTTTTTCTATGTGTAAGATGTTTCTGCTCTTTTGACTTAATTTTGGTGATCATATGTGTCTAGGAATTTATAATTCCTTCTTTTGGAATATAGGATGTCAAAGTATTAATATTATATCTACTGTATAATATGTTATATATTATATTAGTTCTGTCTCATTGGGGCCGCCTTTCCTTTGGTTGCGCCATCTAAGGCCGGGCTGACCTCATTTGTCTTTCCAAAGGAGCATAAACTTTCAATGCATCTTCACATCGTTCAATTAGTCTTTATCTGTTAATCTCTGTTTTGTTCTTTATTAGTGCTTTTCACTATTGATTTGGAGGGTTTGACATGTTATTGTTATTTTCTAAGATCTGGGCGTGAGTCATTGGGCTACTTGAGATTTCTGATTTAAAATTATCTCCATTCATTCTTTGAGAAATTCTTCAACTCTTGCACGTGTTTTGAGTGTTTTGATCATAAGGACCCCACTCCTTTCCCTCTCTTCACAGATCCACCCCTCTTAACCCCTCCAAATGCCATCTTCTTATGTATGATAATTTCTTACATATAATAATTGCCAAGACCATTTTTTTTTTCTGTTGGCTTGTGGCTGTTCACTGGAGCTTGGTTGGCCAATCAAGAGTCACACTCTTAAGAGAGCCTACTCTCCATTTCCCAGAAACAACAAACTGCTCAGAACTCCTCAGCTAAGGGAGGGAGTTTGCAAGCCCCTCCCAGATCCACACTGAAATGTTCACTGGCTTGATCTTGTGATCAGTCCAGATCAATGGGTCTGGATGGCCTATTGATGAGATTGGGGTAGCGAAGTCACCTGCTACTATTACATTTGGAGCTATCTCTATTTTATTGTCCAATAGTGCTTGTTATATAAAACAGAGAGCCCAATGTTCATTGCATATCTATTTAGGATTATAATATGTTCTTGGTGGTTCTTAGTAATATGTTGCTACATTCTTTATCTCTGTGACTAATTTTGGCTTAAAGTCTATTCACCAGATATAATTATAGCTATTTATATTTGTCTTTTTATAGCCACGTCCTTGACAAATAGACTTTCACTGCTCACTCTTGGTCTGGTGTGACTTTGGCAGTGAATTGTCTGCAGCTTTAGTTGTTCCCTTGGCTTCTACTTCTAATCTGTGAATTCTTTTCTTTTCTTTTTTTTTTTTTATTCGATATAATTTATTTACATTTCAAATGTTTTCCCCTTTTCTAGCCCCCCCACTCCCCGAAAGTCCCGTAAGCCCCCTTCTCTTCCCCTGTCCTCCCTCCCACCCCTTCCCAGTTCCCCGTTCTGGTTTTGCCAAATACTGTTTCACTGAGTCTTTCCAGAACCAGGGACCACTCCTGCTTTCTTCTTGTATCTCATTTGATGTGTGGATTATGTTTTGGGTATTCCAGTTTTCTAGGTTAATAACCACTTATTAGTGAGTGCATACCATGATTCACCTTTTGAGTCTGGGTTACCTCACTTAGTATGATGTTCTCTAGCTCCATCCATTTGCCTAAGAATTTCATGAATTCATTGTTTCTAATGGCTGAATAGTACTCCATTGTGTAGATATACCACATTTTTTTGTATCCACTCTTCTGTTGAGGGATACCTGGGTTCTTTCCAGCATCTGGCAATTATAAATAGGGCTGCTATGAACATAGTAGAGCATGTATCCTTATTACATGGTGGGGAATCCTCTGGGTATATGCCCAGGAGTGGTATAGCAGGATCTTCTGGAAGTGAGGTGCCCAGTTTTCGGAGGAACCGCCAGACTGCTTTCCAGAGTGGTTGTACCAATTTGCAACCCCACCAGCAGTGGAGGAGTGTTCCTCTTTCTCCGCACCCTCTCCAACACCTGCTGTCTCCTGAATTTTTAATCTTAGCCATTCTGACTGGTGTAAGATGAAATCTTAGGGTTGTTTTGATTTGCATTTCCCTAATGACTAATGAAGTTGAGCACTTTTTAAGATGCTTCTCCGCCATCCGAAGTTCTTCAGGTGAGAATTCTTTGTTTAACTCTGTACCCCATTTTTTAATAGGGTTGTTCGGTTTTCTGGAGTCTAACTTCTTGAGTTCTTTATATATATTGGATATTAGCCCTCTATCTGATGTAGGATTGGTGAAGATCTTTTCCCAATTTGTTGGTTGCCGATCTGTCCTCTTGATGGTGTCCTTTGCCTTACAGAAACTCTGTAACCTTATGAGGTCCCATTTGTCAATTCTTGCTCTTAGAGCATACGCTATTGGTGTTCTGTTCAGAAACTTTCTCCCTGTACCGATGTCCTCAAGGGTCTTCCCCAGTTTCTTTTCTATTAGCTTCAGAGTGTCTGGCTTTATGTGGAGGTCCTTGATCCATTTGGATTTGAGCTTAGTACAAGGAGACAAGGATGGATCAATTCGCATTCTTCTGCATGCTGATCTCCAGTTGAACCAGCACCATTTGTTGAAAAGGCTATCTTTTTTCCATTGGATGTTTTCAGCCTCTTTGTCGAGGATCAAGTGGCCATAGGTGTGTGGGTTCATTTCTGGATCTTCAATCCTGTTCCATTGATCCTCCTGCCTGTCACTGTACCAATACCATGCAGTTTTTAACACTATTGCTCTGTAGTATTGCTTGAGGTCAGGGATACTGATTCCCCCAGATTTTCTTTTGTTGCTGAGAATAGTTTTAGCTATCCTGGGTTTTTTGTTGTTCCAGATGAATTTGATAATTGCTCTTTCTAACTCTGTGAAGAATTGAGTTGGGATTTTGATGGGTATTGCATTGAATCTGTATAGTGCTTTAGGCAAAATGGCCATTTTAACTATATTGATTCTACCGATCCATGAGCATGGGAGGTTTTCCCATTTTTTGAGGTCTTCTTCCATTTCCTTCTTCAGAGTCTTGAAGTTCTTGTCATACAGATCTTTCGCATGTTTGGTAAGAGTCACCCCAAGATACTTTATACTGTTTGTGGCTATTGTGAAGGGGGTCATTTCCCTAATTTCTTTCTCAGCCTGCTTATCCTTTGAGTATAGGAAGGCCACTGATTTGCTTGAGTTGATTTTGTAACCTGCCACTTTGCTGAAGTTGTTTATCAGCTGTAGGAGCTCTCTAGTGGAGTTCTTTGGGTCACTTAGGTAGACGATTATGTCGTCTGCAAATAATGATAGTTTGACTTCCTCCTTTCCAATTTGTATCCCTTTGACCTCCTTATGTTGTCGAATTGCCCGAGCTAGTACCTCAAGTACAATATTGAAAAGATAAGGAGAAAGGGGGCAGCCTTGTCTGGTCCCTGATTTCAGTGGGATTGCTTCAAGTTTCTCTCCGTTTAGTTTGATGCTGGCTACCGGTTTGCTGTATATTGCTTTTACTATGTTTAGGTATGGGCCTTGAATTCCTGTTCTCTCCAAGACTTTAAGCATGAAAGGATGCTGAATTTTGTCAAATGCTTTTTCAGCATCCAATGAAATGACCATGTGGTTTTGTTCTTTGAGTTTGTTTATGTAGTGGATTGTATTGATGGATTTCCGTATATTGAACCAACCCTGCATTCCTGGGATAAAGCCTACTTGATCATGGTGGATGATCGTTTTGATGTGTTCTTGGATTCGGTTGGCAAGAATTTTATTGAGTATTTTTGCATCGATGTTCATAAGGGAAATTGGTCTGAAGTTCTCTTTCTTTGTTGGATCTTTGTGTGGCTTTGGTATCAGCGTAATTGTGGCATCGTAGAAGGAATTCGGTAGTGTTCCTTCTGTTTCTATTTTGTGGAATAGTTTGAAGAATATTGGTGTTAACTCTTCTTTGAAGGTCTGGTAGAATTCTGCACTGAAACCATCTGGTCCTGTGCTTTTTTTGGTTGGAAGACTTTCTATGACTCCTTCTATTTCTTTAGGCTTTATGGGACTGTTCAGATGGTCTAGTTGGTCCTGATTTAATTTTGGTATTTGGTATCTGTCAAGGAAATTGTCCATTTCCTCCAGATTCTCCAGTTGTGTTGAGTACAGGCTCTTGTAGTAGGATCTGATGATTTTTTGGATTTCCTCAGTTTCCGTTGTTATGTCTCCCTTTTCATTTCTAAGTTTGTTAATTTGGATACTTTCTCTGTGCCCTTTGGTCAGTCTGGCTAAGGGTTTATCTATCTTGTTCATTTTCTCAAAGAACCAGCTCCTGGTTTTGTTGATTTTTTGTATGGTTCTCTTTGTTTCTACTTGATTGATTTCGGCCCTGAGTTTGATGATTTCCTGCCTTCTACTCCTCCTGGGTGAAATAGCTTCTTTTTGTTCTAGGGCTTTCAGGTGTGTCATTAAGTTGGTAATGTATGCTCTCTCCATTTTCTTTTTGGAGGCACTCAGGGCTATGAGTTTTCCTCTTAGCACTGCTTTCATTGTGTCCCATAGATTTGGGTATGTTGTGTTTTCATTTTCATTGTGTTCTAAAAAGTCTTTAATTTCTTTCTTTATTTCTTCCTTGACCAAGGTATCATTGAGTAGAGTATTGTTCAACTTCCACGTGTATGTGGGTTTTCTGTTGTTTCTGTTGCTATTGAAGACCACTTTTATTCCATAGTGATCAGATAGGAGGCATGGGATTAGTTCTATCTTCTTATATTTGTTGAGGTCTGTCTTGTGACCAATTATATGGTCGATTTTGGAGAAGGTACCATGAGGTGCTGAAAAAAAGGTATATTCTTTTGTTTTAGGATAGAATGTTCTATATATATCAGTTAAATCTAATTGGTCCAAAGCTTCAATTAGTTTCATTGTGTCCTTGTTTAGTTTCTGTTTTCCTGATCGGTCCATTGAGGAAAGTGCAGTGTTGAAGTCACCCACAATTATTGTGTTAGGTGCAATGTGTGCTTTGAGTTTTAATAAAGTTTCTTTTATGAAAGAGGGTGCCCTTGCATTTGGAGCATAGATGTTCAGGATTGAGAGTTCTTCTTGTTGTATTTTTCCTTTGACCAGCAAGAAGTGTCCCTCAGAGTCTCTTTTGATGACTTTGGGTTGAAAGTCAATTTTATCTGATATTAAAATGGCTACTCCAGCTTGTTTCCTGAGACCATTTGCTTGTAAAATTGTCTTCCAGCCTTTTACTCTAAGGTAGTGTTTGTCTTTGACCCTGAGGTGTGTTTCCTGTAAGCAGCAAAATGTAGGGTCCTGTTTACGTATCCATTCAGTTAGTCTGTGTCTTTTTATTGGGGCATTGAGTCCATTGATGTTAAGGGATATTAAGGAATAGTGATTGTTACTTCCTATCATTTTTGACGTTATTTTTTAAATTTGATTGCTTAACTTCTTTTGGGTTTGATGAAAGGTTACTATCTTGCTTTTTTCAGGGTGAAGTTTCCCTCCTTGTATTGGTGTTGTCCTCCTATTATCCTTTTTAGGGCTGGGTTTGTGGATAGATATTGGGTGAACTTGGTTTTGTCGTGAAATATCTTAGTTTCTCCATCTATGGTGATTGAGAGTTTTGCTGGATATAGTAGTTTTGGTTGGCATTTGTGTTCTCTTAGAGTCTGCATGAGATCTGCCCAGGACCTTCTAGCCTTCATAGTCTCAGGTGAAAAGTCTGCTGTGATTCTGATAGGTCTTCCTTTATATGTTACTTGGCCTTTTTCTCTTACTGCCTTTAATATTCTTTCTTTGTTTAGAACATTTGGTGTTTTGATTATTATGTGACGGGAAGTATTTCTGTTCTGGTCCAGTCTGTTTGGAGTTCTGTAGGCTTCTTGTATATTCATGGGCATCTCTCTCTTTAGGTTAGGGAAGTTTTCTTCCATAATTTTATTGAAGATATTTGCTGGCCCTTTAAGTTGTAAATCTTCACTCTCATCTACGCCTATAATCCTTAGGTTTGGTCTTCTCATTGTGTCCTGGATTTCCTGGATATTTTGGGTTACAAGCTTTTTGCATTTTGCATTTTCTTTAACTGTTGAGTCCATGGTTTCTATGGAATCTTCAGCATCTGAGATTCTTTCTTCTATTTCTTGTATTCTGTTGTTGATATTTGCATCTCTGTCCCCTGATTTCTTCCCAAGGCTTTCTATCTCCAAAGTTGTCTCCTTTTGAGTTTTCTTAGTTGTTTCTACTTCTGTTTTTAGATCCTGGCTGGTTTTGCTTAGCTCCTTCACTTGCTTGTTTGTGCTTTCCTGTAATTCTTTAAGAGATTTTTGTGTTTTTTCTTTCATGACCTCAGCCTGTTGACCAAAGTTCTCCTGTATTTCTTTAAGAGATTTTTGTGTTTCGTCTTTCATGACCTCAGCCTGTTGACCAAAGTTCTCCTGTATTTCTTTAAGTGTTTTTTGCATTTCCTCCTTGTTGGCTTTTGTATTCTTCTCGATTTCTTTCAATGATTTTTGTGTTTCCCTTGCAAGGGCTTCTAACTTTTGATCCATTTTCTCCTGAATGTCCTTCATGTGTTCCTGTACCAGCATCATGACCAGTGATTTTACATCCAAATCTTGTTTTACTGGTGTGATGGGGTATCCAGGACTTGCTGGTAGAGGAGAATTTGGTTCAGATGTTGCCATATTGCCTTGATTTCTGTTAGTGACGTTCCTGCGTTTGCCTTTTGCCATCTAGCTCTCACTGGTGTTACTTGGTCTTGTCAGTGCTGGACTCACCAGTGCAAGCTGCCCCTTCCCCGTTGGCCTCTGGTGCACAGCTTACACTCTGCACTGCCTGTAGACAGGGTGCTGTTGTCCAGGCTGTTCAGATCCCGAAGCAGTCACCTGAAGGCTCCCGCTGGGGCCCGCAGGATTTATTGGAGCACACCGACTTCTCCCAGCTGGCCGCCCGGAAGCCCCCACTAGCCTCTTGAGGGACCTGGAGATGTGGCGGCCACCCAGGCTGATCTGAAGCAGAGAGAGTTGACCTGAGGGCTTCTGCCTGAGGCCTTGCCCCAGATTGTGTCTGTGGGCCAGATGGAACCCGTGTGCACCCCCAGGGAGCTCCGAAGGTGTATGTTGCTGTGACCTCCCCTGTGTTCCGCTCACTCTGCTGGGCAGCCGATTTCCCCAACTGGGCTGGCGCACACTAGGTTAGCATTGTCGCCCGGGCCCTGAGTCCAGGCAAACGCCTGGGAGGCCAAGGTCCGAGCAAAGTTCCCCTAGGGCTATGACTGTTATTTGGGTCCGCCAGGTGACTCGAATGGCGGGCGTGCGGTCTGCGCTCCCCGAAAGCACCGGGAGAGTCTGTTGTGCTAATAGCCTCCTGGGCGGGTTGACACACAGATGGCCCACCAAGCCGCCCAGTTCTTGGGGTCAGGCCTGTGCCTTTTGGGGCCTAGACCCCCGTTTTGTTAGCCTCAGGCTACGCTTGTTAGCCGTCTCTGCCCTCCCGAGCACTCTGGCTCCTGTAGGCAAAATGGCGGCGCGTGCGCCGGCCGGGGCAAAAAAAACTCCTGGCTGGGTTGGCGCCCCGATGGCCACTCGAACAGCCCAGGGCCTGGGTGCAGGCCAACGCCCGTCTGGCTCAGACCCCTGCGGTGTTGGGCCTAGGATTATGTTTGTGTACCTCAGTCTGACCGATCTCTGGAGCCCGGGATCAAGATGGAGGTGAGTCTCTCCTGACTGGCGGGAAGCCGAGTTCTGAAGTGGCTTCCGTGCAGCGAAAGGCTCCGCAGAACCGCAGCTGCTTGCTGCCCGGCTGGTCAGCGAAGGTCAGTGGTCGTGGGCGCAGGGCCTAACTGGACCCTGTGTCGCCTTGGTTCCACCGCTGATGGCCCTTCAGCTGGAGCAGCCTCTGCTACCGCCGGCGCCGCCGCCGCCGCCGCCCGATATTCCCTGTGAATTCTTTTCTAAGGACTATCTCTTGACCATGTTCTCAGAGTTCTTGAATGTATGATCACACTTGGTTTTGTTTCTTCATTTGTTTTGTTTTTGTCATTCATCTCCTACTGTTTCTCTCTTCTTCCCTGATATTCTTTCCTTTGCTTGATCTAGGCTATTGGTATTGTTTCCCATTGTGTTTTTTTATTTGATTGAGTTTTTAAAATCTCTAACTTTTCTGTTTAATTCTTTTTCAGTGACATGTGTTTCTTCTAGACAGCAGGTAGATTTTTTTTTCTTAAAACTTCAATTAGTCTACAGCTTTTTAACCAGAAAATGAAGAACACTTACCATTAGAGCTTTTATTTACAGGGATATGATGACTGATCTCAGTTGTCAACTTAATTGGTCCCAAATTGCTGGGGACCTGTGTGTTCCATGCAAGAAGCCCATTAATGACATCCTCTGTAATGTCGTCCTTCAATCATAAAGATATTCTAAATAAATGTGGTTAATATATCTAAGCTATTGTGAAATCCAAAGAGCTTCCCCTGTCCCTTTGGTAGAATGTTGTAAAAATCATGTGCCAATTTGATGGTTTGGCCAGACAAATGGCTCCACAATAGCTTCCCAGGTTGGAGAGGAAGGCCAGGTAGTGAAAGTCTCATATCTTTCTACTGCCTCAAATCCCAAATTAATTGCACATTGTGGAAAGATGCTTCAAGTACCATTTGTGTTCATTGAGACTGATGCTTATGGAGAATCAGAGGCTCTCTCTCTCTCTCTCTCTCTCTCTCTCTCTCTCTCTCTCTCTCTCTCTCTCCACCCCTCCAGAACTATACAGAGCTTCTCAACATGCGTGGTACTCAGATGTGGATGTTCTGTACCCCACACGGCACGCTCTTCTTCCTGTCATGAGAGAGAGCATGCGTGCATGATTGCCGGCTTGTTCCAACGCCAACAGAAGCCTCAGTTGGATCTTCCACCTCTTTTGAACTCCAGCTCCTCCGCCGACTCCCTTCCTGCTGGGGAAATTCCTTGGGCTTAGTATTTCAAACATGGTAAGCAGGCAGGGACAGCGGAGGTGGAGTATTATATCTTGAAAGGAAAATGGACCTGAAATATGAGCCTGGAGGTGCCTGTCATGCACTGCTGAAGCTGGAAAAATGACTGTTATAGCTTGTAGGGGGCGGGTGTGGAAGAGGGTGGGAGAAAGGAGTGGAGTGTGATTGACAGGTAAACCACATAGCAAAGGTGCCAGTGTTTAGCATATATAATCATGATTTCTTTCCTAAAAATAAAAAAATGAAAAATAATGCATGCATATGTGTGTAAACATGTGTATACAGGTTTGCTTATGCAGAGGGAATTATCTCACTATATCCAAGGCTTGCCATTTTTAGGCTAGGTTGGTGGGCTAGCAAACCCCAGCAATCTCCCTGCTTCTATCACTCCCCAGATGATTCGGAAGCAGATCTAGGGAAATACCCAGCAGGCAGAGCTGACCAGTGGGCCTTTCTAGAGTGGAGATCTTCTGTTTCTGTGCTGACCCCGATGACAGCTGCTAGAAGAGGGTGTCAGATCCCCTGGAAATGGAGTTACAGACCCTTGTGAGCTGCCATTGTGGGTGCTGCAAAGGGAACCTAGGTCTCTGCAACAACAGTCTGTGCTCTTAAGCACTGAGCCATTGCTCCAGCCCAGGCTTTTTTTTTTAAAAAAGGTAGCTCCTTTTTAAAAAATGTTAGCTTTATTGTGTGTGTGTGTGTGTGTGTGTGTGTGTGTGTGCTTGTGCACTCCCCTGTGCCTCCCCAGCACTTCAAATGTGGCGACAGTGGCTGAGGAGCTCACCTTTAGTTTCATTTGCCTTAGACAACCTTTACTTTCCAGAACCGCCCAGGCATAGTGGCTATGACCTTGGCAGTCTGGTTCAAAGGCATCGGGTGGTCAAAGCAGTATGCACCACTGCGCAAGGAATTTTACTCTCTCCTTACCTGTGATGGGGCACACTGCTTACTCTCCAGGCTGAAGAAAAGCTACTTGAAGCACATTTGTATTCCTGTCTCCAAAACCTGGTCACCAATTTGCTTGGGAGGTCAGGAAGAAAGTTCATGGCAGATGTATCTCCCGCCCACCACGGCTCCCTGCATTCCAGGTCCAGCTTCCTCAACAGCTGTACACTGAAGCTTCTCCTCAGCCTGTCTGTGGGATTTATTGCTGGGGACACATCTGAGCTTATTTTCTGAATTCAAGTCTCCAAGGCCCTGCTTCCTTTCCTTGTTTGTTTTAGCAAGTTTATCCATCTGTTTTATCATTTCTTTTTTACCTTAGGGTCTATAAATTTAACTGTGATCAAACGACTAGAAGAAACGATCTGCTTCCACTAGATTCCTGCTGTGTTTGCACTCATTAATAACTCCTGCTGGTTGACCTGACCTGAGACTCCCTATCATTCCTGGACCTTACCTCACTCAGCCAGTGACACATGGAAACAAGGAGAAGAGGAAGTAGAAGGAGGAGGAGGAGGAAGAAGGGGAAGAGGAGGAGGAGGAGGAAGGAAGAAGAAGAAGAGGAGGAGGAGGAGAAGGAAGAAGAAGAGGAGGAGGAAGAAGAGGAAGGGGAGGAGGGAGAGGAGGAAGAGGAGAAGGGGAGGAGGAGAAGGAAGAAGGGGAAGGGATGAGGAAGAAGAGGAAGGAGAGGAGAAGAGGGAGGAAGGAGAAGAGGAGAACGGGAAGGAGGAGGAAGAAGAGGTGGAGGTGGGAGAGGAGGAAGAGGAGAAGGAGGAGGAGGAGGAGGAGGAGGAGGAGGAGGAGGAGGAGGAGGAGGAGGAGGAGGAGGAGGTAGAGACTGTTGGCCACTTGCTAGTCCTTGTTGCTGGTTGTTAAAGTTGAGAGAGCTGTGGTCTTGTGAGTGAAATGACATGCCCCAGGTTCCACAGAACTGGAACCAGACCAACTCTCACACACAAACTTTCTTATATCCCACTGTGTGTCCAAAGGTGCTAGATTCTGACATTTTAGGGAGAATGCTACTTAATTTCCTGTTTCTGAGGGTTTCCTCTTATTCTGTACCATTGTTTTAGGGTTGCAAGAAGACTTGTGTTAGTGCATAGTCTGTTGCTAAAACAGAACACCTGATGGTATTTTGTTCCTAAAAGTGGGCGGGGGGGGGGTTGGTTTAACTCAGAGTTTTGGAGGATAAAGTTGAAGATTAGGAATCTTCACTTACTTGGTCTGGCTGAGACCTCACGGCAGAAAATGTTATAGATGAGGGACCGTGTGACCAAGTGACCAAGTAGCAAGACAGGAAGCCAGGGAGAAGCAGGCTTGTTGTTTTTAAACCTACTTATTCTAAGGGAAACTAGCTGGGCTCCAGGAACCCCTGCAGAGGACAATACTGTGAGTTTCCTAACTACACTGAAGTAGACTCCACTTATTAAAGGCTCCACCAATTTTCAACTCTGTCACACTGGAGACCAAGCTTCCAGCCCCCAAAGTTTTGATGGATATGCTCAAAGAAATCCCTGTATCAAATCCTTGACCTTAAATTTATGAATGGAAAATGAAGCTCTTCCTAAGCTTTGGGTAATACTACCATCCTCTGGGTCTCGATCATGTTCAGGGTTCTCAGGACTTCACTCGTGCTTTCTCACAGAAGTCTGTTAAGAAGTCAGGTCCCATTTAGCATTGGGGATATGTTCTGAGAAACACCTCATTACAGAATTTCACCCTTGTGTGGCCATCTCAATGTCTGGTTTTCAATCCAGGTGTTTAGAAACTTCTCTGTGGCAAATGCAGGCCCTTCTCTGTTAGCTTCAGGGCCATCAGGGAATCAGACTCATTGACAGCACCCATCCCATGATTCCTGCTCTTGACGATCATTATAATGGCAGAAAGAGTCATGGCTGACTAAGCAGCAGTAACCAGCCCTGAGTTTCCCCTTCAACATCTCTCGCCACTGTTAGCTCACTGCCAGGTCAGCCCCTTGACGTGGGCCCTCATGGGCAGCATCGACACTAGATCTGGAATGGTTAGGGGCCACAATAAGCATGATAATATGAGATTAACCTCAGCCAAAGAGAAAATTATGCAGTTCTGAGGGAAACATGAGGTCACCAAGGCCACTGAAACCATAATGTGACAGACTTACACTAAAGTCCTTATGGGTAGAAAGAGAACAGACAGGCTAAAAGATGGATAGACAACACAGGACAATGAGCACAGACATTGGAACCAGTCACATTGTTGTTGTCAAACTTCACACTGGTCACGATGGTACTCTCTGGGGGGGTGGGGGGATCTTACATGGCAGGTGGCACAGTAGACCTGTGATACACTCACAAGCCTGTGGTGTCTGTCACACTGAATGTGACAACTGTAGTGTCTCTCGGTGACAGGAAGCCTTGGACTGCTTTACGGTCTTACGAAACTACCACCCTGAATGACTTGTTATTGACAGAAACTGATGTCTGACAGGCAACAAGATTCATGTAGGGAGAAGTTGGAAGTCTTGTCCAAGGGCACACAGGAAGCAGGATGCAGGGTGAGATGTTGAATCCAAGGCACCCTGGAACCTGCGCCTGAGAGCTTTTCTAGCAGCCCAAAGGAACTGGTGTCTCTTCCCTTTGCCCATCCTTCCCAAGCCGGGTAGTTCTAGGTTAGGGATACAGACCGGCCAGTAGAAAGAAGAGAAGCAGGGAGTGGAGGGATATTCTGACTTAGACTTGGGACAATTTTGCATGTTGATGGATCCTAAAGCCGGACCATTTTGTCATCATTTCCTCTGGATCTCCCTGTCCTCCTTGTTGTTCCTGCTGAGGACCCTGCTGGTTGTTCTTCATGCTGATCTTGTCATTGCTATTTGAAAATGATCTTCCCATTGACAAGGAGACCCCTTGGCTTGCTCACTGTGCTCCCTCCTTATCCTGAATAACGCCATAGCCACTGACTTGCTCTGTCAGTGCTTTTTTTAAAAAAAAAAGATTTATTTATTATCATATCTAAATACACACTGTAGCTGTCTTCAGATGCACCAGAAGAGGGCATCAGATCTTTTTACAGATGGTTGTAAGCCACCATGTGGTTGCTGGGATTTGAACTCAGGACCTTTGGAAGAGCAGACAGTGCTCTTAACCTCTGAGCCATCTCTCCAGCCCCTGTCCGTGCTTTTTTTTAAATTCTTTTTTTTTTATTGAATATCATCTTCATTTACATTGCCAATGGTAAAACCTTTTCCAATATCCCCCCTCCCCTAAGACCCTCAATCCTTCCCCTTCCTCCTTCCCCCTGCCTCCATGTATATGCCCCTCCACCCAACACACTCCCACCTCCTCCACCTTGGTTTCCCTTTGTTGGAGCCTCTGTTAAGCCTTTACCTGACCAAGGACCATTCCTCACACTGATGCCCAACAAAGCCTTCCTCTGCCACATTTTTGGCTGGAACCATGTGTGCCCCTTTCGCTGATGGTTCAGTCCCTGGGAGTCTTGGGGCATCTGGGTGGCCAAAATCATTGTTCTTCCCATGGGCTGAAAACCCCTTCAGCTCCTCTGGACCATCCTCCAGCTCCTCCATTGGGGACCCCATGCCCAGTCCAATAGTTGGTTGCTAGCATCTGCCTCTGTATGTGTAAGGCTCTGGCAGGGCCCATTTGGAGACAACCATGGCATGCTCCTTTTGGTATACACTTCTTGTCATCCAGAGTAGTGTCAGGATTTGTTGACTGTTTATAGGATGAATCTCCCAGGTAGGGCAGTGTCTGGGTAGCCTTTACTTCAGTTTCTGTTCCACACATTGTGTCCCTTATTGCTCCTGTGACTATTTTGTTCCCTTTCTTAGAGGAACTAAAGCACCCTCACGCAAGTCCTCCTTCTTGAGCTTAGTGAATTGTAACTTGTTTATTTTGAACTTTTGGGCTAACATCCACTTATTAGTGAGTGCATACCATGTGTGTTCTTTTGTGATTGGGTTGCCTCACTCAGGATGACACTTTCTAGTTCCATCCATTTGCCTTAGAATTTCATGAATTCATTGTTTTTAATAGTTGAATAGTACTCCATTGTGTATATATACCATAGTTTCTGTATCCATTCCTCTGTTGAGGGACATCTGGGTTCTTTCCAGCTTCTGGCTATTATAAATAAGGCAGCTATGAACATAGTGGAGCATCTGTCCTTATTACATGTAGGCACACTTTCTGGGTATATGCCCAGGAGTGGTATAGTTGGGTCCGCTGGTAGTATGATGTCTAATTTTCTGAGGAATAGCCAAACTGATTTCCAGAGTGGTTTTACCAGCTTGCAATTCCACCAACAATGGAGAAGTATTCCTTTTTCCCCACATCCTCTCCAGCAACTGCTGTCCCCTGAGTTTTTCATCTTAGTCATTCTGACTAGTGTAAGGTAGAATCTCACTGTTGTTTGGATTTGCATTTCCCTGATGCTGAACATTTCTTTAGGTGCTTTAGAGCCATTTGAGTTTCCTCAGTTGAGAATTTCCTGTTTATCTCTGTACCCTATTTTTTAATAGGGTTATTTGACTCTCTGGAGACGAACTTCTTGAGTTCTTTGTATACATTGGATATTAGTTCTCCATCTGATATATGGTTGGTAAAGATATTTTCCCAATTTGTTGGTTGCCGTTTTGTCCTATTAACTCTGTCCTTTGCTTTACAGAAGCTTTGCAGTTTTGAGGTCCCATTTATTGATTCTTGTTCTTAGAGCATAAGCCATTGGTGTTCTGTTCAGGAACATTTCCTCTGTGCCCATGTATTCAAGATTCATCCCCACTTTTTCCTCTATAAGCTTCAGTGTGTCTGGTTTTATGTGTAGATCCTTGATCCACTTGGACTTGAGCTTTGTACAAGTCCAAGAGATAAGAATGGGTTGATTTGCATTTTTCTGCATGCAGATCTCCAGTTGACCCAGCACCATTTGTTAAAAATGCTATCTTTTTTCCACTGGATGTTTTTAGCTCCTTTGTCAAATATCAAGTGATCGTACATGTGTGGGTTCATTTCTGGGTCTTCAATTCTATTCCATTGATCTTCCTGTCTGTCTGCATACCAATACCAAACAGTTTTTATCACTATTGCTCTGTAGTAGAGCTTGAGGTCAGAGAAGGTGATTCCCCCAGAAGATTTTTTGTTGTGGAGAATAGTTTTTGCTATCCTGGGATTTTTGTTATTCCAGATGAATTTGAAAATTGCTCTTTCTATATCTATGAAGAATTGATTTGGGATTTTGATGGGGATTGCATTGAATCTGTAGATTGCTTTGGTAAGATGGCCATTTTTACTATATTGATTCTACCAATCCACGAACATGGGAGATCTTTCCACCTTCTTAGGCTTTCTTCGATTTCTTTCTTCAGAGACTTAAAGTTCTTGTCATATAGATCTTTCACTTGCTTCGTTAGGGTCACACCTAGGTATGACATATTATTTGGGACTATTGTGAATGATGTCATTTCCCTAATTTCTTTCTTCTCTTGTTTATCCTTTGAGTAGAGGAAGGCTACTGATTTGCTTGAGTTAATTTTATATCCAGCCACTTTGCTGAAGTTGTTTACAGTTTTAGGAGTTCTCTGGTGGAAGTCTTGGGGTTTCTTAAGTATACTATCATATCATCTACAAATAGTGATATTTTGATTTCTTCCTTTCCAATTTCTATACTTTTGACCTCCTTTTGCTGCCTGATTGCTCTGGATAGGACTTCGAGTACTATATTGAATAGATAGGGAGAGAGGGGGCAGCCTTGTCTGGTCCCTGATTTTAGTGGGATTGCTTCAAGTTTCTCTCCATTTAACTTGATGTTGGCTATTGGTTTGTAGTATATTGCTTTCACTATTTTTAGGTATAGGCCTTGGATTCCCAATCTCTCCAAGACTTTTATCATGAAGGGATGCTGGATTTTGTCAAAAGCCTTTTCAGCATCTAATGAAATGACCATGTGTTTTTTTTTTCCTTTAGTTTTTTTATGTAGTGGATTGCATTGACAGATTTCGGTATATTGAACCATCCCTGCATCCCTGGGATGAAGCCTACCTGATCATGGTGAATTGTAGTTTTGATGCATTCTTGGATTCAGTTGGCCAGGATTTTGTTCAATATTTTTGCATCAATGTTCATGAGGGAGATTGGTCTGAAGTTCTCCTTCCTTGTTTGGTCTTTGGTTTAGATATAAGTGTTATTGTAACTTCATAGAATGAGTTGGATAGTGTTCTTTGAATTTCTATTTTGTGGAAAAGTTTGAAAAGTATCGGTATTAACTCTTCTTTGAAGATCTGATATAATTCCCCGCTAAACCCATCTGGCCCTGGGCTTTTATTTTAATGGGAGACTATTAGTGACTGCTTCTATTTCCTCAGGACTTATGGGACTATTTAGATGATTTATCTGATCCTGTTTTAACATTGGCACCTGGTATGTATCTAGAAAGTTGTACATTTCATCCAGGTTTTCAAACCTTGTTGAGTATAAGCTCTTGTAGTAGGATGTGATGATTTTTTGAATTTCCACAGTTTCTGTTGTTATGTCTCCTTTTTCATTTCTGATTTTATTAATTTGGATACTGTCTCTGTGCCCTCTAGTTTGTCTGGCTAAGGGTTTATCTATCTTGTTGATTTTTTCAAAGAACCAGCTCCTTGTTTTGTTGATTCTTTGTATAGTTCTTTTTGTTTCTGTTTGGTTGATTTCGGCCCTAAGTTTGATTATTTCCTGCCATCTATTCCTCTTGGGGGTATTTGCTTCCTTTTGTTCTAGAGCTTTCAAGTTCACTGTCAATCTTATAGTGTAAGCTCTCTCCATTCTATTTTTGGAGGCACTCAGAACTATGAGTTTTCCTCTCAGCACTGCTTTAATTGTGTCCCATAAATTCTGGTATGATGTGTCTTCATTTTCATTAAATTCTAAAAAGTCTTTAATTCTTTTCTTTATTTCTTCCTTGACCAAGCTATCGTTGAGGAGAGCATTGTTCAAGGTCCATGTGTATATGTGTTTTCCATTGCTTTTGTTTGAGCTTAAGATAAGCCTTAGGCCATGGTGATCTGATAAAATACATGGAATAATTTTAATATTTCTGGATCTGTTGAGGCCTGTTTTGTGACCAATTATATGGTCAGTTTTTGAGAAGATACCATGAGGTGCTGAGAAGAAGGTATATTTCTTTGCTTTAGGGTGAAATGTTCTATAAATCCAGCTCTGCAAAGCATAATAGGTGGAAAATACCAACACAAGGCAGCAAGCCACACTGTAGAAAAATCAACAAGGTACTCTTTCAACAAACCCAATAAAAGATACACAACCAGAATTTCACCCTTAACTAAGAAGATAACAGTAAGCAACAATCACTTTTCCTTAATATCTATTAATATCAATGGTCTCAATTTCCCTACAAAAAGACATAGACTAACAGACTGGATACATAAACAGGACACAATGTTTTGCTGCATACAAGAAACTCACCTCAGTGACAAAGACAGTCACTATTTAAGAGTCAAAGGTTGGAAAACAATTTTCCAAATAAATAGTCCTAAGAAACAAGCTGGAGTGGCTATTTTGGTTGAAAATTGACTTTCAACCAAAAGTTGTCAAAAAAGATAAGGAAGTACACTTCATACTGGTCAAAGGAAAAGTCTACCAAGATGAACTCTCAATTCTGAACATCTATGCTCTAAATACAAGAGCACCCACATTCATTAAAGAAACTTTAATAAAGCTCAAAGCACACCTTGCACCCCACACAATAATAGTGGGAGACTTCAACACCCCACTCTCAAAAACGGACAAAACATGGAAACAGAAGCTAAACAGCGATACAGTGAAGCTAACTGAAGCTATGGACCAAATGGATCGGTCAGTGCTTTTTTAAGAAAGCACTGTCTCAGTTTCTTTCCTCATGGCTGTAACCTCACAAGAAGCAGTGACAGGGGAGGGTGGCGAGCAAAGTACGAAGGGAGAGAGTCCATTATGGTGATGAAGACACATGGTGGCAGGGACATGTGGCAGTGGGTCACATTGCATCGACAGTCTGGAAGCAGAGCGATGAATGCTGCTGTTGAAATCCTCCACTTGATAGTCAGCCAAGGCTCCGCCCAGCAACTGCCACGTGACAACTGCCACGTGACAACTGCCACGTGACAATTGCCACGTGACAGTTAAAGTTCCACCAGTGTCAGTCCAAACTACGACTCCCTCATATACATGACCAGGGTTTGTCTCCTAGATGGTTCTAGATCCTGTCTATTGACAATAAGCAATGATCATCACAGACAGGAAAGCAAGATTCAACTCAATTCAAACATCCTTCATCCAGGTCAAGTCAACTCAAACATCCCATCATCAGGGTCAAATCAATTCAAACATCCACAACCGGGATGCACCCCAGGTGAACTTCTCTACAGAACTCCAGAGCACTGACAAAAATACAGAGAGAAAGACCAAATATGTGTTGCTGCTCCCTGTGGGGGCCAAGAGCAATAAAAATAACGGAATAATAAACTCATGAAATTTAAATCTGAAACCACATAAAGGGAGGGTTGTTGCGAAGATTGGTTTTAAACTATTTTCTTCTCCTTTCAAAAGTCTATTTACTAAAAATTTTTCATAGGCATGTGTGTGTATCTTAGTCAGGGTTTGTATTCCTGCACAAACATCATGACCAAGAAGCAAGTTGGGGAGGAAAGGGTTTATTTAGCTTACACTTCCACATTGCTGTTCATCACCTAAGGAAGTCAGGACTGGAACTCAAGCAGGTCAGGAATCTGGAGCTGATGCAGAGGCCATGGAGGGATGTTTCTTACTGGCTTGTTTCCCCTGGCTTGCTCAGCTTGCTTTCTTATAGAACCTAAGAATACATCCCAGGGATGGCACCACCCACAAGCACCCCCCCCCCCTTACCACTAATTGAGAAAATGCCCCACAGCTGGATCTCGTGGAGGCACTTCCCCAACTGAAGCTTTCTCTGTGATAACTCCAGCATGTGTCAAGTTGACACACAAAACCAGCCAGTACACTGGGTTTTGTCCCTATATATGTATGTATGTGTGTATGTATGTATGTATGTATGTATGTATGTATGTATGTGTGTACGATGTATGTATGCATGAATGAATGAATGTATACCGTATGTGTGTGTGTGTGTTGTTCCACAGAGGTTTCTAGAGCTCCCAGAACTAGACTTCTGGCTGGTTGAGAGCCACCATGTGGGTGCTGGGAACTGAACCCAGGTCCTCTGAGAGAGCAACAAGCACTCTTAACCACTGAGCTATCTTTGCAGTCTCTACTTACTGTTAATCTCAAAAGTTAATTATGTGTATGCGTGTGTGCCTTTGACAGTAGGTGTGAGCAGAAGCCAATAGAGGGCTTTAGATCTCCCAGAGCTGGAGTTACATGGGAATGTGAGGGGTCAGATATGGGTGTCGGAAACCAGAATCTCTCCAGTTCTGCAAAATGCCAGTGAGAATACCTGCCCTTGGATATCCTTGTGAATGACTCTGTCCTGATGAGAGAATGATCTTTCCATGAGTCACTGGGGCGGGAGGTGGGGAGTACTGGGCAGATGCACACATCATTGCGTTCAGGAGCTGCGGTCCACACATCTTTACAGTGTCGGTCTCCCGGAGCCGAGCCATCCCAGCACAGCCCATGCTGGTCCTCGGAAGACTCCTCCTTCGCCTCCTTCGTCTAGGATGTTCAGCCTGTAGAACAACAGCTGGCAGTCAGTGAGGCTGGGATGGATGAAAACTGGGGGTTACTGCTGAGGGGTATGTAAAGGTGGAGGAAACTTCCTACTCAGAGGGCGGGGAGGGAGATGGAGAAGGGGAGGGGCAGAGAGGAGATTGTCAAGGAAAGGGGAAGAGAGACCTGAGCATGCTCAAAGGCTGTGCTCATCACCGGGGCATGGCCCTCCCTTGTGTCTCTGGACACAATTCTAAGTCTTCCAAGTTTCCTTTAAGATGGATAGGTCTAATTGCCAGTGATTTGCTAACACTAAGCACTCTTTTATGTTAAAAGGCAAACGGGGAGCCAGAGCCACTTGATCCCCATACTAGGTTTATGGTTCAGTCATCCTCTGTTCCCTTTTGTGTTGCTTAGTGACTGGAGGGCTTTGGAGTGGCGAAGAGTGTCCCACAGGCAGCTTAGGACACTTCTGCAAGCCACCAGGTACGGAAAACCTTACTTATTTAGAGCTAACACTTTGTAAAGGCAAGGAGATCACTCATTATTGTTATTTAGAAAAGAATCGTAACGTCTTGTGCCCGGAGAAGCAATTGTACTTTCTGCTAAATAACTGGTTATCCAACTCACAGCAAGGATGCACTAGTTTTATGCATCGTATGTCTTACCTGTCAGCCAGCCTTGTTAACTTTCTTAGGAACTTTGTGTTTTGGCTAAACTTTTTTTCCCCTTAGTAAACAAGCAGAGTAGAATCCTTCTATTCTTCTTTCAGTTCTAGACATTGAACCTAGGGCAAGGTCTCTACTGAGCCACAGTCTCGGCCTTGAGCATAATTTTTTTTTTTTTAAAGAAAAAAGAAACAAACTGAGCATTTCTCTGATAATTAAATCGGTTGGGGGAAGTACTTAAAGCCCCAGTGTTCCTTGTGAGTATTGTTTTTGGAAATGCTATATTTCACCCTGCTTTATATGCATAGACTGTATTTATTAAGTTGACGAGTTCACAGAAATAGCCCCTCAGAAGCAAGGGCAGGTAAGTAGCCACATGAATCTCTCACGCAGCAGACTCAAGACTCCGTGGAGATTCCTGCAGTTTCTAACCACTTACACACGTCCTTTCCTGAGCAGAGGGTGTGCTGTGAAGTCAGAAATGAAATGGTCCATTGACAAGCAATTGCAAGGAGGAGACATTAGTTTAAGCTTTGTCTACCAGGGATTTTACTTAAGCCAGCTCCTAAATCCCATGAATCTGAAGAGAGATTTTCAAGTAAACTGTTTAACCCCATCAGTACAGGCAATGCATCTTCTGTAGATGTTAGATCTGTCCTGAAAGACAAACTTAAGTTATGAGGTACTCTAATGCTTCTCTCTCTCTCTCTGTCTCTCTCTCTCTCTCTCTGTGTTTTGTCATAAGGAATCCCTATCATAAATATTGAAATTAAGTATGCATAAATGAAAAAAAAAAGCTGCAGATAGCTTTCTCCTTAGTTCTTTGGCAATAACAAATCAGTGTCCGGGAGGAGGCTTCATGTAATTTATGATTTTTTAAAAAAGCATTAGCTCTCAGGAACTTAGGCAGTGTAAACCACGATGGCTCCATCACATATTATAATACCTTGTTATGTGCTGTGTGCATGTGTGTGTGTGTTTGTGCACATTTATGTGCAGATGTGCATGCACATGTGTGCACCTATGTGTTGAAGCCAGGGCTGTTTCTCGGTAGATAGCTACCTTAGTTTGGGGGCATGGTGTCTCACCGGGACCTGGGGCTTGCCTAAGCTGACTGTCCAGAGAGCTCCAGAGATCTGCCTCCCTCTTCCTTCTTAGGATAGGAATTACAAGTGTGCGTCACATTCACAGCTTTTACTAATGTTGGCGATTAATTCAGGTCCTTAGGCTTGCAAGCACTGCCTCTCCAGCCTCAGCATATGTTCTTTTATTTTAACCCCTTGCTCTGTCTCTAGCATCTTAAATAGAATTTTATTTATTTATTTATTTTTTAATAGGATATTGTATTTATTTACATTTCAAATGTAATCCTCTATTCCCCGAATGTTTCCCCTCTGCAAACCCCCTATGCCATCCCTCCTTACCCTGCTTCTGTGAGGGTGCTCCCTGACCCACCCACTCCCGCCTCACCGCCCTAGCATTCCCCTACATTGGGGCATCAAGCCTTCACAGGACCAAGGGCCTCTAAAAGGGAATTTCTATAACCCCCATTTTTAATGAGAGATTTGTTGGGATTTGTGTATTGTGGGAAGGGGATAAGCAAATCACAGCTCTTGCCCATGTAGCAGGAATGGTAACTGAATCTGGAATGCTAATGTGTGGACAGGCGATCCGCATGATGCAGAATCCTTTACTCTGTAGCTTTCGGCCTTGTTCTGTTGCGATGGAAGAAGGTTAAAGGTTAAAGGTTAGGAGCCCAGCAGCCGACTCTGACAAGCAAAGGAGGAAGGACAAAGGCCAAAGCTGGTGTAGGGGCAGCAGGAAGGAAGGCCGCTCCTTCCTCTGGCTAGCTCAGCATTAGCATCCAGGGATTCTGGGAATATTCCTGAACTTCTTGGCGTCTCTGAGGAAGCAGCTCAATCTCTGCATTATGACTGTTTAAGGAAAGAGATCTCCGCCTCATGATCCCTCACTGACAGTTGGCTCCAAACATTTAATTGCTAATTTTGTTTCTCTATTTCTTCTAATGACCTTCATGAACAAACCCTTGGCCTTTCTTCAGTCTGTAAGATACAAACCGAGGGACACCTTTGAAGTTATCACTGCCATTTAATTTTCCAGCAACAAACATCTGATGTCCATCTTACATTTACAGTTGATGCCTTGGGTGATCAATACCCTGACAATTAATTTGCCCTTTGTCTTACAAATGACTTTTTAAAAATGTGTGTGTTGTAGTATTTTCTGTATTCTAGTATTTCTGTATTCTAAGCTGTATTCACAGCTTAAAAGAAGCAATTTGGAGAGGATAAAAGTCAAGATTTGTGGGTACTATTGTTTGTGTTTGGATTCATGATCTAAGTAAGGATCTTTATACGATGTGTCTTACAATTTCTCTAAAGGTGGCAACATTGAATGACTTCTTCATTCTAGTTCTGTCTGTCTTTCCTAAGCATGGGTAGACACTTGTGTCCTATAAGTCTTTGTTTAGGGAATTAATGTAAGCAAGAGACATTGCATTTAAATGAACAGAGACCTTTATGCATGTTCCAGTTACAGTATATGTATGTATGTATGTATGTATGTATGTATGTATGTATGTGTGTATGTTTGTATGTATGTAGTGAATGAACATATGCCACCATGTGTTTCGATGTCCCAGAGTACAGCTCTGGGGAGTCAGTTCTACCTTACTTACACCTCACCTTACTGAGGCTGTGCCTCTAGCTTCTCCTGCTACAATTTGTACCCTAGGTTAGCGGGCCAAGAGCTTCTGGCTGCACTTTCTCTGTCTCTAATCTCCATTTCCCCTCAGAAAGCACTGGGGTTGCAGATGCTGCCCTACAGAGCTAGGATTTGGGGGATGAGCTCCAACTGTAAGCCTTTCATAGGCACCTCACCAGTGGGAATGTATCAGTTTTACACATTTGGGAGCTATCTTTCTTAGACTCCCTTTTTGCCTCCTTTCAGTTGCCTCAGAATTTAATTAAGAAATGAAAACATGTCCCTCGATGGAGGAATGGATACAGAAAATGTTGTATATTTATACAATGGAATACTATCAGCAATTAAAAACAATGAATTCATGAAATTCTTAGGCAAATGATTGGAACTGGAAAATATCATCCTAAGTGAGGTAACCCAATCACAAAAGAGCACACATGGAATGCAATCACTGATAAGTGGATATTAATTAGCCCAGAAGCTCTGAATTCTTAAGACACAATTAGCATATTAAATGATACCCAAGAAGAGGGAAGGAGAGGGCCCTGGTCCTGGAAAGGCTTGATCCAGCATTGTAGGGGAGTACCAGGACAGAGAAATGTGAGGGGGGTGATTGGGAAATGGGTGGAGAGCAAAGGGCTTACGAGACCAATGAGGAGGGGGCAACCGGGAAAGGGGAAAGCATTTGGAATGTAAACAAAGAATATGAAAAATAAAAAAAAATAAAAATTAAAAAAACAGTAAAAAAACAACAACAAAAACACCATAACAAAAAGCAAAAAAGAAAATAAAACAATATTTAACCTTAATATATTAATATTAGTATTACTGTCTTTGATAGATAATATTTATATCTTATGTTTAATACTAAAGGTGTATCAGGTATCACAATTATTGTCAACTCTTGTCGTAGGGATATTACATCTCCACTTGGCAGATATGGCATCAGATTAAGACTGATACGTAGGAAGGAAGACACCTTGAGTGGGATGGGTGCAGCCTGGGCATCTCTGAGGCTGGGTCTATGAGGATGCCATGGTTCGGGGAATGCAGCAGCAGAAAATGAGGTTGATGCAATGCGTACCAGTCCCCATTTGCCTGTGTATGGTCTCACTAAGATTATCTGTTCCTCTTTCTAAAAGTTTAACTTCTTCAATCACGTGATGGATGCAAGTTTCGCTAGAAACTTTGGTTTGTCCTCTTTGGTTACACGATTTAAAGAAAACTGAGCCTCCATTCCTGTGGTCTAGGAGGAGTTGAGAAAAACAAATTCACATCATTCTTCACAATTGACTTGACCATCCCTGAGGCGCTGGGGGTTTGACTTTCTTGGATTCAGCCCACAGTTTGGAATGAGGCCCCCCTCCTTTTTTTCTCTATGTTCCCTGACTAGACTTTCGACAAGACTGGCTATTAGACTCAAAGGAATATTATCTTTTGTCCAAGAAAAGCTTTTTTCACACCAAATTCTCATTATGATAATTATGATAAATACTAAGCTCGCGCGGCAGTGTTTTCCGTCAGAACTCTTTTCCTCTCTTGGTAGGAAAGAGTCTGCGGGAATCATCAGAGGGACCATAGGGATTTTTAACTCTGAGGCATCCTCATCTTTCAGATGGGGAAATCGAGGCTTGCGGGTTAACTGAGATACTAAGACACTTGCTGTACCCTTGAGTGACAGTAGGATCTATGGGTCTTAGGCAGGTGACACTTGATTCTCCAAACATCCAAATTAGGTACACATTGCGTTTCATGTCCCTGCCTATGTGGAGAACCTGTGAGCTTGGCTGAGTGTTAGTTTACTGTTCGTGGTACATCTTTTTACTTAAGGATTAGCAATCAAATCTTATGCTGACTTAGCTTGTATGAGCTTTGATGTCTCCCAAGGTCAATGAAAAACAGCGTCTATTATAGAAGAGGAACAAGAAATTCCAGTATGAGGTTTCCAATATATATTTACATCTCTATATTACACGCTTCGAGTTCCTGGCGTTTGGCACTCAGTTCTCTTGAATGATTTGTGTGGGCCTCTCCTTGGGGATTTTGTTTCTTTCGGAAATGGGTTTCTATCTCATAATAGTCAAGACTATTCAGTTCTTGTCTGTGTTATCTCTTTGCTGTTTAACAACTAGCTCACTGTTGATTGGTTGGTTAATTGACTTGTTTGTTTATTTTGCAGTACTCAGGATTGAGCCCTGAGCCCCATGCCTGTTAGAGGAGAACTCTACTGACTTCCAGCCCTGTTGATGCTTTTCTGAGACAAAACCTTTTTTTCTCTGACTTCTCAAAATCATTCACATTACTCATTCGATTTAAAAATAATTTCTCTGCGAGTGGGAGAATGTGTGCGGAGGCCAGAGGACAGCTGGCAGGAGTCTGTTCTTTCTTTCTGCCATTCAGATTGTGAGGTTTGAACTCAGATCCTAAGTGCTGGTCATGAGCATCTTTACCCTCTCAGCCTTCTGGGGGGGCCGAGCGATGGGTAGTTTACTCTAAGTGACATCCCTCCCATCCCACCCCCAAGCAGAATAAAAACCAAGATATTTCACAGTAATTATGGCAAGGCATTAACTTGTTGTCTTGGCAAAAAAAAAAGGGGGGGCGGATCCCACTGGAGCATTGCACAGAATACAGAATTCCTAGTCATAAGATTTCACTGTACTGATAGAGCTTTTGCCAAAACACAAAATGACAACAATTTTAGTCTAAAGACCCAACTGGCTCTCGCTTGCAATC